>NC_081412.1:630579433-630835533 GCF_030272615.1 Cryptomeria japonica
AATTCACAAAGAGGAAATTTAGAAATTGATGAAAAATTAGGTAAATCAATTAATAATTTGTCATTTATTAATTAATTCACAAAAAGAGGAATAATTAGTTAGCCAATTAAATTAAACATTTAATCATGACACGAAGACCTAGGATAAATAAATAAATTATTTAACCTAGAGGGAGAAATGACAAACAGGGTTAAATGAATAAAATCATAAAACCCTAAAAGATGAATTAGAAAATGCAAGGATGACAATTAGGTCTTGACAAAGGATAATTGATATCGATTCGATTTGATCATGATTCTAACTTGATAAAAGACCAATGTTGACAAACAATTTGATTAATAAATGCGCCAATTGAGGAGGAACAATGACTAATTGATCCAAATTGACACAATTGAGAAAGACAACGATTGATGACAAATTGATCGCAAAAATGAAAAAATTGACAAAGACAAAGATTGATGACAAAATAGATCACAAGATGACAAGATTGATGACAAATTGATCAAAAGACAAGAATCGTTGACAATTATCGGTCGCATGATGACATTTTGATAAGAGGACAAAACCCTAATTAGGATTGACGATGTCCAAAATGATGACAAATGAATACACACATAGATGCGACAAAATAAGATTGACCAAAATCATGACTGATATTGTTATTGACAAGACCAAATTCAAAAGCGAGCTAAATGAAGAATGCAGAAGAAAGACTCGATGCTCACAAATGATAAAGACCAAGTTTGAATCATAGGAGAAATGTTAATGCGATGCAAAAACCCTAAAATAAGGCAATGCGCAAATGTTAAATTATGATTCCGCAAGCATTGACCATTTTTAGGTGTCTACAATTTGCTTTGATGATTTCCAATTTCCTACCTTACAGATATCATCTGCATTCTATTCATGTCTTAAAATCAACTCAAAGATTGATATTTTCTGTACAAAACATTGCTTAGAAAAGATTCAACTCCTCCCTTAAAAATAAAAATCTACTCCCCTTCACCCATAGGCTACTGGAAGAAAAGAAAAGAAGAAGAACCCCGCCTCCTTCAATCCTTTCACAATAAATAGGTACATGAGATCTTTATTCAGTTTTATAACTGAATCTTGAAAAACCTTTTAACTAATGTTTTTCACTTTCCCCATTACTCTTATTTATAGCATCAAATATTTATAAACATTAGAAATATAATTCTCTAAAGTTTATAAGAATATTTGGACAGGGGACACTTGAATATTTTATCCCAAAATGAAAATATTCTTTATGCTAGGCGGAATGAAAATATTTGTGACAATCAAAATCTATCTCGGTGCAGGGGCCGTAACTTTTGTTTGCATTGTTGGAACTTTCTTAATTTTGGTTATGTTGGTCGTAACCTAGTTTTCTGCATTTTGATTGGAGCAATTTCAAAAATAGTGTTAGAGTAAAAGGATATGTGCTACTATGTGTGGGTCTATATGACTGTCATAAAATCAGACTTGTCAAAATAATATTCTCAGTGATTTTCACATCTTTTGCTTTCAAACACACTGATTTCTTTGAATTTAGAATCAACCTTCTATGGATTTTGATAATTATAGATATAGCTGAGATGAACAATGATAATTCATATGGGATTTAAATCCATCTGAAGTATTTGAGTTGTCTTATCATGACAACTTTTGAACTTGGCCCTATCAAACCATCAATACCTGGGGAGCAGTTGAACTGCTTAAACTCTATCATACTTGCAGAGCTTGAACCTTGAACCTGTGAGGTTCAAAAACACAAATTGCACCCATATGCTTCATTGATTGCTTTTCCTTTCCATTTTGGTTGTGCATTGAACCTTTGAATTTCATCGAACATTTTGAACATCACTAAACTGTTTGAACTAGGTTCAAATGGTTCATAGTCTGGAGAAAGAGTATATGAAATACCATTCACGACCGTGAAATAGAGTTGCTGCAAAACACTTGATATGAATGTTAGCCTAGAAATGTCTTAGACATAACTTAGAACCTGTGGTACCTAAATGAACACTATGAACTCTTTTCAAGATGGTTTGAGGAGTTCATGAGGTTCAAACCAACCATTGAAACATAATGCTAAGGATTTAGAAATGATTTATAGGAGGATTAGGGATTGAACCAATGAACTTTTAACAAGATTCCAAAAAAATAGGGAGAAAAGGACTCAACTAAAAATTTTGCAAGGTGACTCACTCTTGATATGAAGGAGGAATGACAAGGTAACAACATCATAGGTTTTTCCATGTGAATTTTGATAATATTGTAAGAGTCAGCAAGCCAAAATTAGTAAGAGGATTTCCACAGCTAGACAAACCAGTGAATTCTTTGTGCAAGGAATGTCAGTTAGGGAAAATGACATCCTCAACCTCCAAGAGAAAATCTTTCTCAACTGAACATTTGCTAGATTTGGTTCATACTGGCCTATGTGGACCAATGAGAACTAGTAGTATTCAAGGAGATCAGTACTTCATGATATTTACTGATGACTACTTAAGGATGATGTAGGTCACATTCTTGAAAGACAAGACAAAAGCATTCAGAAAATTTAAAACATTCAGAGCCTTGGTTGATAATGAAAGTGGAAGGAAGCTAAAATGCTTAAGAACTGATCAAGGTGGTGAATTTACTTCAGAGGAATTCACTAGATATTGTGAAAACAATGGGATCAAGAGGCAACTATTTGCACCAAGGACACCATAGCATAACGATATTGCAGAAAGGAACAACTAGTCAGTGGTTGAAGCTTCTAGGACTATGTTAATTCAAGGAGGTGTAGCTAAGACATTCTGGAGAGAATCTGTCAGCACAACTATTTATACAATGACCTGTATACTAGTCGAAAGACGTAAGGACAAAACACCCTATGAATACTGGTATGGTAGATCATCGAATGTCAATTACTTCAAAAAATCTGGTAGCAAATGTTTTATTAAAAGAAGTGATTATATTGGAAAGTTTGATGCCAAAATTGGTGAAGACATATTTCTTGGTTACTCCACCAAGAGTAAATCTTATAAGTGTTACAACAACCAGACTAGGAAGATCATTGAAAGTGTCAATGTCTGAGTAGATGAATTTCTTGAAAAATATGAAGAAACCAGTGAGAAGAAGGAAGAAGAAGAACCAAACACACAGTTTTTGGAACTGGAATCGGTAAAGCTAGAAGTTGGAGAACTGAACATAGAAGCCCTAGTTCAACTGGAACAGGAAGGTCTAGCAGAAGATGAAGAAAGTGAAGAAGAAGAAGAACCTGAAAAACCAAGATCAAATTATTCCAAGGTATGTCAGACTCAATCACAACCCTGATTAGATTATTGGAGACAATAATGCAAGTGTGTTGACAAGAAGAAGGCTAAGAGAAAACTCTTGTATGATCTCCACCATTGAGCCTAGAACAAAAAAAGAAGCATTTGAAGATGAATACTGGATCAAGGCAATGGAAGAAGAACTTGATTAGATAGAGAAGAATAATACATGGTCATTGGTATCGAGACTGGAAAACAAGAATGTAATAGGCATGAAGTGGGTATTTAGAAACAATTTGAATGAAGATGGAGCAGTGGTCAAGAATAAAGATAGACTAGTATGCAAAGGATATGCACAAGAGGAAGGTGAAGACTATGGTGAGACATTTGCACCAGTAGCAAGACTGGAAGGAGTAAGGGCTCTACTTGCATTTCCAACATATAGAGGATTTAAGGTATATCAGATGGATGTTAAATCAACATTCTTAAATAGAATATTGGAAGAAGAAGTCTACATAGAACAACCAGATGGTTATGTATTAACAGAAGAAAAGGATATGGTATGCAAGATACATAAGACACTATATGGATTGAAACAAGCACCAAGAGCATGGCATGAAATATTGCACTCTCACTTAGTAAAGATAGGTTTTCAAAGAACAAATGAAGATAGTAACATATATCTCAAGACAAAAGGATATAAAATATTGGTAAGTGAGGTATTTGTTGATGATATCATTTTTGGAGGTAATGATGATATGTGTCATGATTTTTCTAATGAAATGAAGAGTGAATTTGAGATGTCATTGGTAGGTGAGATAAAAAATTCATAGGTTTGCAAATCCAACAGATGAAGGAAGGAATTTTTATTACACAATCCAAGTATGTGAAGGAAGCGTTGAAACTTTTGGAATGGGAGATTGTAAACTAGTTGGAACACCAATGGTTATAAGTTATAAATTGTCAAAGGAAGATGATTCTACACCAGTTGATGAAAATGAATACAGATTCATGATAGGTAAGCTACATTATGTTGTCTACAATAGATTGGACATGGCTCATGTAGTAGGATTGGTTGCTAGATTTCAGAAAAATCTGAAGGAGTCACACATGATTGCAATGAAAAGAATTTTTAGATACTTGAAAGGCACAATAGATTATGGATTATGGTATCCATATGTAGGATACTTTGACTTAATAGTCTATATCGATGTGAATTGGGTAGGAAATGTTGATGACAGGAAAAGTACAACCAGAGGAGCATTTTTTCTTGGAGGTAGATTAGTCTCTTGGAGCAGCAAGAAATAGAGTTCTTGTTAGGATTCCCAAAGATACTAAGAGGGGGGGGGGGTGAATCAGTATCTTGTCGGTTAATGGATTTTCTTAACTTATTAAATGAATTGCATCTCAAAATAGTATACCGTTAAACAAGAATTAATGCACTAAATAAGAACAACAACCAGAACATAGAAAGCACACCATAACATAATATTTTTAATGAGGAAACCCAGTTTGGGAAAAACCTCGGTGGGTTTTGTTACCCACAATATTCGCTTACTGGCCAATAAGTGAATATTACTGATACAATAGGGGCCTGCACATTCAGGAAGGCCAACTGCCTAAAGCTCATTGCTTAAATACAAAAGAGAAGTCTCACTAACTTACAAAAATGGATTAAGTAAATCCAACGTCATGTACTACTTCCGATCAATATCTGCTATGCCAAGTTTAGTACCAGTTTAAGCTCATGCAATAATCATAAACCTTATTCCACAATCTGCCTTAATATTTGCACATATTATCCATCATTCATATTCCTCATTACAAATGTTCTCTAAGATCTCATACTTATATATGAGCCTTATTACAATTTACCTTGTCGTCTTTCAAAAAGATTTTACAATTAAATACAAAATACAATAAACAAAATCTTGTCATCCAGGGTTCCGGTGAACATCTTTTCATTGTCGGTGAACTGCATGCCGATGTAGAGTCCACTGGTGCCAGTGCCTACCAATGCCATAGGATTGTAAGGTTGCCATCAATGACAATACCTTCAAACACCTACAATTCATCATTGGAGTGTACATTTGCTAACAATCTCCCCCTTTGGTATTGATGGCAACACTCATGAGAAAAAGCCAAAATGTCTATCCAAAAATGTCTTACCAAAACTGTCAAAACTGTGTGCTCCCCCTGAGCTAGTGATCTCTTCTGTCATATCCTTTTTCTCATCCTCTACTACTCCCCCTTTTGCATAAATGAAAAAGGTTGTCATTCAATGTTAATTGAGTGTAGTTCCTCTTATGATCCCTATAACTGGTTGGTTACAATCTGAGATAAATCTGTTAAGGCAACATTCAGACTATTGTAGAATCTCTCACTATCCTTTAGTGTTGCTTCAGCCCTTTGAATTGTATCGGTGAGAAAGTGCATTTTCTCTTCCGGTGTTTTAATTCCTAGAATAAGAGCCTTGGAAATCCCTTTTCTCAAAGAGATTAGGGTATGTAGTTTAGGACTTAGTATGCACTTCAGTTCTTTTTCCTTAAACCTTAATCTTTCCTTATCTTTTTCAAGTTTTTCTATTTTCTCCTCAAATCTGGTAATTTCCTATTTTACTACTGATATTGAATCCGATGAACCTATCAAGTTGTTAGCAATATCATTGATTTCCTTTCAAACCTTGTCATACGTTGTCTCTGAGATTTCCTTATCTTTTGATGTCTCTTCTGCACCCAGTTTAAATCATAATACTCTAAGGACATTGAAGGTAATCAGATTTTGAGGACAACACCACCAATCCTATTGATCTAACTCTTACATGTCTATCTCAATCAGCAAATGAGTTTGAGCTGCTCCGAAGCATTAAAATTGCATAGGAGAGACTGGAAGAATTGTGAAAGAAGAAAGAATAGGATGTCATACAAATTGTTGTTGACACCCTTACCAGTCTGATTCTCGGTACTAACCTCCCTAGTACAGACTCCTATCTATCCAAGCTCAAAATTCTTTGTACCGTAGTGGAGGACTAGGTACAATTCTTGGAGGATGTTGCTCAAGAAACTGCAATAAAGAACCATGAAAAGGCACTCAATATTGCCTTAGTCAAGCAAATGAATGAACTTGGGACACAATTATTAAAGTAGAAGGATGATATCAGTGTTGCTATGGGTGAGGGTAAATTACTTTTGAGTAAAATCTGCCAACCCCATCTATTTTGTGAAGATGTGCTCAAATAGAAAGCTCAACTCCAATCAAAGGTACAGGAATACATCTGCAACTTCAAGATACCTTATGATTTATTCACTATCTATGGAAAAACTCTTCATCATTTTCAACATCAGATTGCCAAGATGGAGATAGAAATCAGCAACCAGACTCAAGATCTACATGAGCTTCAACTGCTCCTATTACCATCACTACAGGTTCTTCAGAGATGCTTTCTCAACTTGGAAGCTATCACGGTAACTCAAGAGATGAGTACCATCGATGCAATGGAAGAACTGGCATTTCAGATGAAGGCTAAAAGTGAGATTGCTACCTCACTACTTGAGTCATGGATATTGGACATGAAGACATTTATGCAGACCTTTAAATCTATTTTTGAGAAATTTCATTCCTTATTGTCATGAACTCTGTTTTATTTTATAAAAGGGTTACTTTGCATAACTTTGTCATTGTTGGCAAAGGAGGAGTAGTGTACATTCAAATTTTGTAATTTTTACAAAGGAAGGAGTATATATGCTTAGGGGGAGTAATTTTGATTTTGGCATCATTTTTTTGTAAAACACTTTGATCTCAAAATTTTCCTAAGTGTTGCCATCAATGCCAAAGGGGGAGATTGTTGGTATTTTTGATGATGTTTTTCATTGTCATTAATGGACACACACTTACTTGATGTATGAGTTATGCTCAACTGGTAGTTGTTCCAACCGGTATTGTATGTCATTGAATATGTAGTCTTTAGACTATCGGTATTTTGCAGAAGATGGTTTACCACTCATAGATTGACTAAAGACCTCAAGCGGGATGAAGGACCCAAGCGGTAGTCATTTGTTTTTTATCAGAACACTACGATATTCCAGTCTTCATTTTTTACAACCGAAATTGGTATATTATATTAACCGATATATATCTATGATGAGTTACTGACCGATATTATTTTAATGTGTGATGAGTTATCATCCACCAACACTTTGACAGTGTTTTTGTGCCATGTTACCAAATGTGTCTAGGTGCACTCTACCTAGGAACTTGTAGTCTAATCTTATTGGACCGACATGAAATTAGATTCCTTTATAAGGACATCATGTCTAGGTTTTGTATATGGGATAGAGAAGAAAAGGTTATTATGTGCGATCAGTGAAGAGAAGGTTAGGTCTATGTGAAGAGATAGAGTGTGCAGATATAGAAGACTAAAGTAATGTTGCAATGCATTAACAAGGAGCTGCCAATGACCTAATGAAGCATACTATGCTATTATATAGATCATTCACTTGTTGATTACTCATAACTTCGACAAGTCTGAAGCCCTTAACCGGGTAGGCTTAGCAAAGCCTTTGTAAATCCTCTAACAAGGTGGTTCACAACTTTGGATCTTAAAATCCTCTAACGGGTAGTCTTTAACGGGAATTATCTCCTAATAGAGATCTAGATTCCTAACATGATATGTTATGGTGAAGAATATTGTATGGCCTTAACTGGTCTGACCTTAACTATTCTGGTTACTATTTTTTAGATAGTTACTTGTGAGTTTCTGCTCACCGTGGTTTTTCCCATTTGGGTTTCCACGTCAAATATCTTGTGTTATGGTGATTGTGATTTTGTGGGTGAATGCTTTGTTTTCTATTTGTTTTGCATTTATCTTAACTGGTTTATTAGTGAATTTGATTCACCAATTATCTGCTAAATTGTTTAAGAGTTTTCTTACAGTAATTTTTGGCATACTAATTCACCCCCCCTCTTAGTATTCATCAACAATTTTCTAAGAATTGCAAAGAATACTCCTTGATTCAGATTTTCAAGGTTTGGTATATATAAACATTTTGATATAAATTTTTCTATATATATATATATGTATTTTTCTTTTCAATTTGGCATTGTTGTCAAAGGGGGAGTAGAAATATGTATGTGTTGTGAAAATTTTGTATGTATTGTTAAGGGGGAGTAAATATATATGTGTACAATTTTTGTAAGCGCACTTAGTTGTATTGTTGTAAAATTTTCTAAGTGTTTCCATCAATGCCAAAGGGGGTGATTGTTGGCTTGATGATGATTGTAATGAATGAATTCATATGTTATCATTGATGGAACATGTATACACACACATATATTCACATTGTCTACCAGTATTACTTCTAAAAGTTACTTGTATTTCAACTGGTATTAGAAGTTTTATTTATGATGGTTTAGAGAGTGTCAAACAGGCACATTCAGACAACCGGTATATACAAGAATGACCTGACACCAACTTGAAGATCTAGTGGAGATTATCAAAGAAGAAATGAAGGACAATTGGTTTACATGTTGATATGGTTAACTCCAACTAGTATTAGTGTTCCAACCAATATTCATTGAATGTGTGATGAGTTATCATCGACCGTGATGAGTTATCTTTATTCCTAATCGACAAATTTTGGTAGTAATTTGTGATGAGTTATGTTTGATTGTCCAGATACACTACACCTAGGAAATTATGATATAATTTCTAAGGCCGACATGAAATCTAAATGTCTATATAATGACATTACGATGAATTATTTTGTAGATATGATATGAGATGATTTGATATGAAGATAGAAGTATTAAGTTGTTGAAGGCATTGCAGAGTATGCTGGTGATTTGGTTTTGAGTGTGCAAAAGAGGATCTATGCAAGCAAGTTGTGCTACTTATAGATCACACCACCTGTTGTTTTCTAATCACTACAATAGTCAAATCCCCTAACTGAGTAAGCTCTAACAAGCTTCATTGTACAAATCCTCTAAAAAGGTAATCCATTAGTTTGGGTTCAGAAATCCTTTACCGAGGTTACTCCTAATAGGGTACTACCTTGAATAGGGTATAGCTCCTAACAGAGCTTTGGGATCTTTAACAGGATTCACTCCTAGCAGAGCACTTTTGTAGACCTTAATCGATCAGTTACCTATTACTGTAGATAGTTAACTTGTGAGTCCCATCTCATCGTGGTTTTTCCCATTTGAGTTTTCCACGTATAAACACTTGTGTTATGGTGGATGTTTTAGTTAGTGTGGATGCTTTAATATCATTTTAGTTTGCATGCATAGTGTTCAGTAAACTTGTTAAGTATATCTATCAGTCATTGTTTAAAGTAGTATTGTTTTTGGTGTCACTGATTCACCCCACCTCTCAGTGCTTTATAAGTATATAATTATTTTTACATTTAAAGCACATACAGGGTACTGAAAATATTAATGTTGGTCTACAAACAAAATTGGGCCTAATAGCATGTACGAGGTTACTAAAAAGACCACCTACGTGGTACTGGGACATATACTTTGAGTTTCCCAACTGCTTCAATGGCCTCAAAAATTTTTTTGAGGTCATTGAATGCCCCACTGCAACTGTGTCTGTGCTTCTGTGACTATTTTATACATAGAAGTAAGTGAATTTTTTGTTTCTGCATGATTTCAAATGATTGAATTGTTGTTCTTATTAGTTTTGTCAATGTTATTGTGATTGTTTAATAGTTCTGATTAAAAAAAACAATGATAATTATAAAATTTATGGTTATTTGATTGTTTATGAACTTTTGTTTAAATATATATATAATATGATTCTATTTAGGACAATCGATATCAACCATGGGAAAGAACAAGCGAGGAACGATGGAACAATGAGAGGCTGAAAAGGAAAGACAAAATTAGCATATGAAGAAATTATGTGACATAAGAACAATGGGACAAGAAGTTATGTCATCCTCAACATCTCAATTCAATTTACCAAATGAACATAATGCACCTAATGAAATTGAAGAAGAGATGTTTGATTTACCGTATGAACCTAATGCAATTGAAGAAGACACCACATTGAATAATAAATTAAATTATGAACATACACCTACTCTATTTGATGAATTGAATGTACCCAATGCACGCAATGCATCTATGTTAACACCTCCTAGAATCATTCATACGAAACCAAAGTATCTAATTGACATTGATGAGAATATATTGAATTCAATACCCGATAAAATGAATGAATGAACTTGTATGAGAATGGCTAAAATAATATGAAAAAACTATTTTGGAAACTTAAATCAAACTGCAAGATGTCAATTAATTATTGAAATGATTAAAAATTTGAATTTTAGAGAGAATGAAAATTATAGGCCTAAGATAATCTAAAAGTAATAACGAAAGAACTATTGAGAAATCTATTTGATGCATATCAAGCTGTTGGTTCAAAATCATGTACTAAAGATTCTAATTTTACTTGACATGTCATTACATCAACCATAATAAGCAAGAAAATAAAAAAATATCGTTTGATAAGAAAAAAAAGTAAGTCATTAAACGTTAGTAGAACAACATTAAGTAAAGCATTACAAAGGTGGGAAAAAATAGAGGAACCTAACACAAATTCTCTATGGGCATTCTCAGGTAGACTATCACATAGACTATCATGCAAAGACAAGGTTGTTGTTGATGCACTAAGAACATTAATTGAAACATTTTGGCATGACAACACAAGAGTTTCACCGAACCAAAGACATCTTGTTAGAAGGCGAATCGGGTCTACAAATCGTGAGCCACATGCCAAACACTATTTGGACATGACAAACAAAATTTTATGAAAGATTCCTTGAAAATTTTCCTCAAATAAGAATTTGTCAAATATTTTTTGAAATGGCAAAACCTTTTTATATTAACATTAATAATGTATGAACCACGTGTTGTTGTAGGATGCATATTGAATTTTCCTTGCACTATGATATTTTTTGTCATATTTGTTCTACTTTGCACACTAGTGATATTTTGTAGGATTTCAATATACAAGCACCTCCTAAGTCGGCAAGAGAATTTATTTCAAGTGTTCTATGTAATAGATGTGATGGTTTCATTTATTATAAGATACCTTGTTTGGAAGGTTCCTGTGCTATATGTGGTGGTTTGCAATATTTACCAAGATGTGTACATTTGGAGAGCACACATGAAATTGGTATGAAGCTAGTTTCTTTAAAAAAATACAAGACGGTCACATATGGAGTTAAAGATGGAAAAGATTTGAAGAGATGTGAGTTAGTGAAAAATGATATATGTGTAGCTGAATTTATAAAAATGTTTGAAGATAAACTAGTTTATGAGTATATAATGCATACAAATAGAGCTCGATGGTTAGATGAGAAATTAAAGTTATGTAAGGACACATTTTCTCTTGGCACCATTTTCTCTATCATTGATTTTGGTAAAAATTATACACTACAACCTCAAAATGAAGTGCAATCTAAGTATTATCATTTTACATAAGTTTCTATTTTTGTACACATAACATTCATGCATGCAGATGATAGCACAAAGGATGATAGAATGGTTGTAAGAGAGTATCACTTCTACATAAGAGTTGATCGTACTCATTCATCGGAGTTTGTACAATGATACTTTAAAGTTTTCTATGATAATTTAAAGGAAAAAACATACAATATAACTGACACTAAATATGGTCATATAATTGCACCACACAATTCAAGAATGCAAAGATATTTTATTGGTTGACAAGGATGCATATGGCAAGTGGTGTAAAACATTTTTGGAATTTCAGTGAGGTTGGACATGGTAAGGGAGAGAATGATGGTATAGAAGCATGTGTAAAAAGAGTCGTATCTAGAGAAGAATTGAAGTATGAAGGTGGTGCTGAGTTGATAGATGCAGAAACAATTGTGCGATGGTGTAACTCTACGATGGGTCCATGTAATCTAGGTATGTCAATGGGTCATAGATATTTTTGGTTGATCACTGAATCTAACATTGAAAACTATCTAGATTGTTGTACAGTTGTAGGATAGAGTTGTTGGTATTTTGGTATGGTTTTGTTATTGATGTCAACACCTACTAACACTTATCAACTCTGGCACTTTGGAGAATCAGCAACATTCACTGGCAAGCAAGTGACTTACGCATAGTCACCGATATTTGGTACACCGACAAGATATAATGATCACCGACACTTGGAATGACATGGAAAACATCTGGTTATGTCGAAGACATCATTTGGACACTTTGTCTTGAAGTTTTATTTATTGGCATATTCATATTTGCATATTTGTTGTTACTAGCAAATAGGTCTAGGATATACACTGGAAGGTTCATCTATTCTAGATCAGCATGGTACAATATGGAGATATTTTATTATTGTTGTAAATGCATCAAGCCAACATGTTGAATTGGTTATTGCATCGGACATTGTTTTTGTAAATTGATTTTTTTATAATATCCTTTAGAGCCGACCTACTAAAATTGGTCTTAGGTTATGGTATAAATGTAAGATCTTATTTGTAAGATCGAAAGTGGAATGCGAAAAAGAATTGTGTGAAGGTATATGCGAGAATAAGCAAAGATATACACGTAGACTATTGGAAAATGCACACTCCAATGAGATATTGTAGGTGATTGAAGGTTCTGTCATTGATGGCAACCTTGCAATCCTATGACACTAGCAAGGCAATTTACCGGCAGAAGCAAAGACAGACTATTCACCGGCACACAGTCCACTGGTAGAAAAAGGAAGCATATCGGCATCCAGGCCGACATGAATTTTGTTTATATTATATTTTGTAATTTATTGTAAAATCATTGTAAGCTAACTTGGCAAGTTGTAAAATGACTCATATATGTATGACATCATTATAGAACATTTGTAATGTAGAAGATAGGTGAAATAAGGTAGACCTGTTATGCAAATTATAGGTTAAGGGTTTATGTAAGAAGCAAAACTAAAACCGATACTAGATCTAGCATAGTAGATGCTATTTTGAAGCAGTACAAGACATTGGATTTGCGTAATCCAATTTCGTAAGTCAGTGAGACTTCCCATTTTGTATTTGAGCAGTGAGCTCTAGCCACTTGGCCTTCCTACATGTGCAAGCCCCTCTTGTAGCAATAATATTCTCTTATTGGCCAGTAAGTGAATATTGTGGGTCACAAATCCCATCGAGGTTTTTCCCACATCGGCCTTCCTTGTTAAAATACTATGTTATGTTGTGCTTCTTATGTGGTTGCTATTATTTCTATTTACTGCACTATTTGTGTTTACTAGTAGACAGTGTTAATATGCTTTTCATGTTTTAAATTGAAGTAAATTACTTAAACCGGTAAGATACTGATTCACCCCCCCCCTCCTCACAGTATCTCTAGGAATCCTAACAACTAGTATCAGTGCTTGGTCCTCTATTTTTAGAAGCCTAACAACTTGAGGAAGATCTTGACACCAGTAGAGATGGAAAAACTTGATGAAGCAATTAGAAGGAGCTCTCTCAGACTATGATACAAAAAAGTTGAAAAATATCAAACTTGAAGATGATCTAAAGGCTGTACAGGATATTATTCAAGCACTTCAAGAAAATCTTACCATTGCAAGAAACAAGAGAAGAGAACTTTGTGAAAAGATGCAAAATGAGAATGATGAAAAAGAAACTCTTAGTGATTTGATGGGAAAGTTGAAACAAGAAAACATGGCAACAAAGAATGAGATGCAGGATATGACTATGAGATTTTTTAAAGAAATTGAAGATAGGAAGAAGAATGAAGAAGAATTGACTAGAAGACTGAATGATGCTAAAAAACACAAATACAAGACTTAGTTATGAGAATGATTTATTGAAAATAGATCTGATGCATGCACAAAATGACTCAAATGAACTCATGAGATAGAAAGGAATCTTGGAAAGAGAATTGGCTGCTACAAATCAACACAAGGATAAACTCAAGAAAATCTCATAAGAACTTAGTGACATGTTGAAGAATTAGAAACTAAATGGTGATAGTAATGGCCTTGGCTTTGAAGTTGGTGAATGCTTTGGTACTGCAAACACACAAAATCATAACAAATCGGGAAGACAACCTAATGCTTACAAATTTAATGGCAAATTCTTTAACTATAACAAGGATGGTCATAGAGAAAATCAATGTAGATCTAGAAATTATCAGAGTACAAATACACCCACCGGTCAATGTTCAAAATGCAACAAAATTGGTCATAATTCAAAAAATTGCATAATGAATGTAAGATGTTATATTTGTGGAAGATTTGTACATCTATCCAATCAATGTAGAACACAAACTGGCATAGGATATGGGAAGGCTATTCAGAAAACAATGTAATTTGTTATGCTTGTAACAAGATTGGACATATTACAAAATTCTGCAGAAGCAAGGCACCACCGACAAGTAATAATGGTACTGGTTTGAAGGGTAAAGAAAAGGTTGAAGAGGTAAAGAAAGATTTCTCAAAACAATGGATCAAAAAGTCAGATCTAAATGGTGATAGGAATACTCCTCCATCAGCAGGATAGAGTAACACTCCACCGGCAGGTTAGAGTAACACTTCACTGGCAGGAAACTCTTCATCTAACTGAAGAAAATTCTTTTGAGGGTTTAGCAACATAATGAAAACATGCTATTATTCCCTCAGTTGATGGTGAGATGTTGAAATTACTTCTATACCGACAAATAAATTAAGTTATCACTTAACTGACAAGCATTAAATGTGGTGGTTGGTGAATTTGACATTATAAAACAAGTGTTTTGGCTCCATTTTCATTTCACCAACTATTCAAATCTTTGAGAGCGCAAAAATATTTGAGCAAAGGCATTCCAAGAAAAGAGGTGAAGCATTTCATCAAGCAATCATTCCTAAGCCAAAGAAAGGTATTTATAACCATGACTTCTTCATCTATTCCTCAATTCATTGCAAACCCTACTATTGTCAAAGTGATCAAACACCCTAGACCCGTATTTCAATTAGTTCCCAAGATTGCTAAGAAAGATGATAATGTTGGTGCATTTTCTTAAATCCCCAAAGGAGTAGTTTTTGCTAAAGACCCTAGAATGTACATACATTGTCACATAGAAGAATTAGGTGATGAGGAAATCAAGAACATGTATAAATCAGTAATCTGTGATGATTCTGGTAATGTGAAAACTGAACACAAGATAGTGGAAACCCTAGGTTTCACTGAAATTCTTAGTATTCCGAATTTCCCTAAGGATGTTATAAGGATAGTTTTAAGCAAGGTACATGGTGCCTTTTTCTGGCTAGACTCAGTTCACAAAATCATAAGGGAAGTAGTAAAGGTTGTGATAGGGTTACCCTCCATCGGTAACAGACTAGATAAAACAAAGAAGGTCTCAAATGACCTAGTGATTAACCTAACTGGTGCAACATCTGACAAGAGATCCTTGAGAGTAAATGATGTAATAAACATCAATGTCAGATTCATTAGCATGATCTTAGGTTACAAAACTACACATGCAAATAGGTTAAACTCAGTTTCTAGCTTATGCATAAAAAGTACCTATGACATGGTTAAAGATAATGCAAAAATAGATGTGTGTGAATGGCTGAAAGATGAACTAATTGACAACTTGGGAAAGATTAAGAAAGGCAAAAAGGGGACATTCAAATTTGGAAACCTCCTTGTCTATTTAATGCTGCCCATAACCAAATAGGTACCCGGTATCAGTAACAAAAATCTTGGTTTTGGTATACCAATAGGCAAACAATTGTCAGACTTACTAAACAACATGGGTGAGAATAGACAAAAGAACATAGATGAGTACTTTCATGCATTAAAGGCCCAGATGAAGACCAGAATAAGACTATCACAAGGTATTGTGAATAAGTATAAGAAGGAAATTTGTTTTGTTATTAAAAAGGATGAAATTTGGATGGAGGCAGTTATCCCAAGAACTATCTGGGTTACTAAAATGGGATATGAAACTGATGATCATATAATAGAAACATATGCAAAAGCCCTCCTAGAAGCACCTGAGGAACCTAAAGAAAAGGTATTTGGAAATGCTGAAACAAAAGAGAGTCAAATTCAATTGAAGAAAAAGCTTAAGAATGTTGAAGCAACTATGAGAAGAGGTACCCAACAGGCAAAAGAATTAAAAGATGATGTGTTAAAACAAATAGGCATAACTGAATGTGAGTTGGAAACTCCTCAACCGAAAACTCACCTTTCACCGGTTGGTACTTCTTCAGAAAGTGGTATACCAACTGCATTTAAAAGAGTTGAGAGAAAAAGGAAACCTTCACCGATATCTACACCTTCTCCTAGATTAACCAGACAGAAACAATAGGCAGTAAGGCCCCTAGCTAAGAAATTAACTCCAAAGAAAAAGTTAACACCCAAGAAGAAGACTCAACAAACCATTGCTTCTATTGATGAACTTCTGAATGAAATCACAGAGGATGGAATATTGAAGAACATCAACAAATTGTATGACACACTATTTGTTGATGAAAAAGATAAGGGAAAAAGAAAGGTTGGTAGACCACCTAGTATAAAAATAATAGATAACTTATCTGCACCACCTCTAGATACTCCACCAGTAGTTACTTCTAACAATCAACCGGCTAGTGAGAGTATGGACAAACCATGGGAGGACACAAATCTTGACTCTAAGGTGTTATATACAGTAGACATCGACACTCAGAAGGTAAATATTGGGGTAGATAAGGATTCAATTGGGAAAATAGATGTGGCAAAAGAGCCACCGGTAACAGATAGCACAGAAGGTAAACCGACAGGTGACAACACTAAGAAACTGACAAAGCAACAGGCTCCCTCACAGCTATAGGTTCATATAGAGAAAGTGCCACCGGTAACAACTGAGCAACCCAAACCTTTGCTTAAAGAAATGGAAACACAAATTGACCTACCAGAGGTCACCACAAACAAAGAAATTGCTCCCACCAGCAGAATACAGATTGTTGGTTCATCAAATGCAGAATTCAAACCAACTAATGTGACAAAAGTTCTTCTAGATTCTATTAAAAGGATAATATAGTGTAGCTCACAAGAATACAAAGCAATAGATGATACAATCCCACTTTTCAAAATGATGGCACCTAAGTGTAATATATATAATAAAGTTTCTTTAGGTGAACTTGACACTTTGTCTAAGTATATTATTGACAATACTGTGATAGTTGAACAAATAAATGAGGAAGCATTCAAGGAGAAAATTGAGAAGGAAAAACACAAATTCTTTGAGGAAGAAATAAAGAAGTGTACAAGACAATTTGATACTCTTTTACAAGAACTGTGTAGTACACTGAAAGAATTCAAAACTTTGTACAAAGATACTTGTAAGACTAACTTTTTGATAGTAGATATTGACAAAAAGATCAACAATATACAAGAGGAAATAAATCAACTAGCTGATAATTTCATAAATTCATCTGAACCACTATCAGTTTTTGAGAAGAAAATAACAGGTTTTGAGGAGGAACTCCTAAAACTAGAAAGAGAATAGGAAAGAATAAAAGAAAAAGCAAAAGAGGTAAAATGGAGACTCGGTCCAAAATTGGACTACCTAGCATCTTTAAGAAAAGAGATATCTGAAGCTTTGGTTCAAGGCTAGAAAACATTGGTACAACAAATGCAACACCTTACTAGTACAATCCATAGGATAGAGGTCACATTGAACGACAACAAAAGGTTCACTGAGAGCCTGAATCTGGTACTAGCAGACCTCTTTCAGATTGTAACCAACCGGTTACAAGGATGAAGCTAGAAATGACTTAATTGACACTATGATAACCTTTGTCATTGATGTCAAAGGGGGAGTAGAGGTAATGAGAAAAATCCAGAAATAGGCATCATCAACTCAAGGGGAGCAGCACATATTTTTCCTGGTACACAATTTTTGGTAAGACAATTTTCGTAGATTCTTTTGGATGACAATTTTTTGAATTTTTCTCATGAGTTTTGCCATCAATGCCAAAGGGGGAGATTGTTGGCAAATGCACACTCCAATGAGATATTGTAGGTTATTGAAGGTTTTTTCATTGATGGCAACCTTGCAATCCTATGACACCAGCAAGGCAATTTACCGGCACAAGCAAAAATAGACTATTCACCGGCACATAGTTCACTGACAGGAATTTTGTTTATATTATATTTTGTAATTTATTGTAAAATCATTGTAAGATGACTTGGCAAGTTGTGAAATGACTCATATATGTATGAGATCATTATAGAACATTTGTAATGTAGACGATAGGCAAAATATGACATACCTATTATATGAATTATAGGTTAAGGGTTTATGTAAGAAGCAGAGCTAAAACTAGTACTAGATCTGGCATAGTAGATGCTATTTTGAAGTAGTACAAGACATTGGATTTGCATAATCCAATTTTGTAAGTTAGTGAGACTTCCCATTTTGTATTTGAGTAGTGAGCTCTAGGCACTTGGCCTTCCTGCATGTGCAGGCCCCTCTTGTAGCAGTAATATTCTCTTATTGGCCAGTAAGTGAATATTGTGGGTCACAAATCCCACTAAGGTTTTTCCTACACCAGGTTTCCTCATTAAAATACTATGTTATGGTGTGCTTCTTATGTGGTTGCTATTATTTCTATTTACTGCACTATTTGTGTTTACCAGTAGATAGTGTTAATATGCTTTTCATGTTTTAAATTGAAGTAAATTACCTAAACCAGTAAGATATTGATTCATCCCCATCCCACCTCTCAGTATCTCTGGGAATCCTAACACATACATCATTTGAAGATTGAAGGAAGGTTTTGTGAAGACAAGAAGAACTACACCAGTACTGAATCCAACATAGAAAGATGCTAATCTGAGTAGTACATCCATATTGGATTTAACCATCCAATTGTAAGTTAGTGTGACTTCCCATTTGTGATTGAACAGTGAGCCCTAGGCACTTGGCCTTTTTGCATGTGCAGACCCCATTTGTATACACTTACTATCTACAGTACTATCATCTAATTGTGGGTAAGGTTTCCCATCCTGGTTTTTCCCCTTATAGGGTTTCCACAAAATATTGGTGTTATGTGTTGTGGATGACTTTGTCTTTCTATTTCATGCATTAATCCTTACTGGTATTGCAATTAATTGATAAAACTGTCTACCGACATAAAAGACTAGTTCACCAGTAATATGCATTAAAGTTTTTTAAGTTGTTTTGGATTAAATTTATTAGACAAATGATTCACCCCCCATCTCAGTTGTCTCCAGGACCTAACAATTGGTATCAGAGCCTAGTCCTCTTTTTGCAAAAGTTTAATAGCTTGAGGAGATCCAATGTCTTCTAAATATTTCAGGAAGGATAGTCCTAAACTTGATGGAACCAACTATGGGATATGGAAGATCAGGATGGAGACACATCTGAATTGCATTGGAAAGGATATCTGGGATGTAACAAAGAATGGCTATACTACTCCTACTAAAAGTCAGCCTAATCCACCAAATCTAACTAAAGATGAAGAGAATGATTGCAAGGCAAGTGAAGCACTCTTGAGTGCACTATCAGATCAAAAAATCATGGGATTATCAGATAGGTCTACTGCTAAAGCTATTTGGGATAATTTGGAAACACTGAATGAAGAAGATTCCACAGTCAAAATTGTAAAACATGAAATCTTATGAGTCAGGATGAAAGTCTGAAAATGGAAGAAGATGAAAGGATTTCTACTTTTATGGAAAGAGTAAATGAAATTGTTTTGGGTATTAAATGTTGTGGAGGAACCTTAAGTGAAGTTGAAATTGTTTCAAAAATTTTAAGAGGATTACCACTGACATACAAAATGAAAGTTACTATAATAAATGAACTAAGAACAATGCCTAATACATCATTAACTAGGGATACATTGATTGGAAAACTATCAGCCTTTGAAATTGAGGAATTTGGTCCTGTTGCTACTATAAAGACAAACTTAGCTTTTAAGGCATCAACATCATCTACACCATCATTTGACAAGTCTGATTGGAAAGCCTTTTATGCAAGAGAACTTGAAGAAAGCAGGAGAGAAAATGAAGAACTTGAAGAAATTGAAGCATTATTTGCAAGAAAAATGCCTAAAGGTCTAGTTAGAAGTAAGTATGAAGGTAAAGCACCCTTTAAATATTTTAACTGTAATAAGATTCATCATATGGCTTCAAGATGCCCTGATAGACATTCTAGACTAAGAGAAGAAGCTAGAAGAAAATATAAGCCTAACCTTGAATATCAGAGATACAAATTTAAGAAGAATAAAGACAAATCTTGTTATCTTGTTGATGAAGGAGTTATTAATGATTCTGATGAGGATCCAACAGACAATGGATGGCTTTTTGTTGCTATAACAAAAGATTAATCGACACCTACTATTCAACTGGTAGAGCAGACCTTGGTAGCTAAAATTGAAATCAAGGATGAATGGATCATTGATTCAATATGCTCACATCACATGACTGGTGATAAAAGTAAATTCTTAACTTTTCAGGAATATAATGGAGGTCTGGTAAGATTTGGAGATGATAAAGCTTGTTTGATCAAAGGAAAAGGTTCAATATCTCTTGATGGTAAGCACAATACTGATAATGGCTACTATGTTGAAGGTTTAAAGTATAATCTTTTGAGTGTTGGTCAATAAGTTGAAAAAGGATTTCAGTTACAATTCAAGAATGGTAAATGCAAAATTATGAATAGATCTGGTTTGGAAATTGCAACCGGTAATCAAACTAGAGGTAATATTTTTCATTTGAATAATAGTGGAAAGACATGATTGATTGCACATATTGATGAAAGTTGGCTATGGCATAAGAGACTCTATCATGTAAATTTTGATTGCATTGTGAAGATCAGGATTACTAAGGTAGTTAGAGATTTACCTAAGATTATTAAGCCTCACAATCCGGTATGTAAGGAATGTCAATTTGGAAAACAAGTTAGAGCTATGTTTAAAAGTATTCTAGAAAAATCAAATAATGCTCTTGACTTAATTCATACTAATATATGTGGTCCAGCTAGAACTAAAAGTTTACAAGGTGATAGATATTTCATGCTAATCATTGATGACTATTCTAGAATGTGCTGGGTTACCTTTCTTAGAGAAAAATCAGAAGCACTTTGGAAATTCAAACTATTCAAATGCAATGGTAGAAAATGAAACCAGTAAGAAAATCAAATTTCTAAGATCAGATCAAGGAGGTGAGTTTACATCTAAGGAATTTAATGTATTCTGTGAAGTAAATGAAATCAGAAGACAACTATCAGCACTCGAGACACCACAACAGAATGGAGTTGTAGAAAGAAAGAACAAAACTATCTTGGATGCAACAAGAAGTATGTTGTCTGAATCAAATCTACCACATGTATATTGGAGAGAAGCAATAAGTACAATATTCTATACATTCAACAAAGTTCACATCAAAGGTGAAACCGGTAACACCCCTCATGAACTATGGTTTGGTATTACTCCTACTCTTAAATATTTTAGAATTTTTGGAAGTAAATGCTATATTAGAAGAGATTAGTATATTGGAAAATTCAATCCTAGAAGTGATGAAGGAATATTTCTTGGTTATTCATCTAAGAGAAAAGCATATAGATGTTTTAACAAAAGATTGCAGAAAATTGTTGTGAGTACAAATGTAAAGATTGATGAACAATTCAGAGGAACTTCAAGGTATATAGATTTTGAACTGGCAACAAAGATTCTGACAGATGAATCTACATTAAACCCACCAACACAAAATGAAGATCCAGTTACACTGGTATCATCTGAAAATTCCATTGTGACTGAGGAACAGTAGCAAACAGAGACACCTCGGTATGTAAGATTGAATCATTTTGAAGATCAGATAATTGGAAACAAATATAAAGGAGTTATGACAAGAGGAAGATTGACAAATGAAGAGGTATGTCTTATTTCTCAAATTGAACCAACATCAATTAATGAAGCATATAAGGATAAACATTGGATTAAAGCTATGGAAGAAGAATTAGAACAAAATGAAAAGAATAACACATGGACATTAGTTCCTCGGCCTAAAGACAAAAAATTTATTGGAACCAAATGGGTATTTTGAAACAAACTTAATGAAAATGGTAAGGTAATTAGAAATAAAGCAAGACTAGTATGTAAGGGATATTCTCAGAAAGAAGGAATTGATTACAATGAAACATTTGCACCAGTAGCTAGGATTGAAGCAATTAGATTATTCTTGGCTTTTGCAGCACATAAGAACTATAAATTTTATCAAATGGATGTCAAATGTGCATTTCTAAATGGAGATCTTGAAGTAGAATTTTACATTGAACAACTTGATGGATTATCTTTGACAGAAAACAAAGATATGGTTTGCAGATTAAGGAAAGCTTTGTATGGGTTGAAGCAAGCTCCAAGAGCTTGGTATGCAAGATTGGATAAATATCTTTTGAAGATTGGTTTTTCTAAAGGTAATACTGACAACAACTTATACTATAAAGTGACTAATGATGACATCTTGGATATAGAAGTTTTTGTTGATGATATAATCTTTGGAGGAGAAGATAGTTTATGCAAAAACTTTTCTATTGAAATGTAGTAGGAATTTGAAATGTCTATGATTGGAGAAGTAAAATTCTTTTTAGGATTGCAAATTTCACAAACTAATAAGGGTATATTCTTGAGTCAATCCAACTTGAAGGAGTTATTAAAGAAATATGGGATGAATAACTCTAAACTGGTAAGCACACCTATGACTACAAATGACAAATTATCACTAAGGGATGAGTCAACACATGTTAATCCAACCAGGTACAAATCTATGATAGGAGGTCTACTATATTTGACACAAACAAGATCTGACATTATGAATGCAGTATGTATTGTTTCAAGATTTCAAAGTTATCCTAGAGAAAATTATGAATCAGTGGTAAAAAGGATTTTCCGGTACTTACAAGGCCCTACAAAATCTTGGTTTATGGTATCCTAGAGATGAAAACTTTGAATTATGTGCATACATAGATGCAAATTGGGCAGGAGATGTAGATGATAGGAAAAGCACCACCAGCGGAGCATTTTTTCTTGGTAACAGATTAATTTCTTGGTTGAGTAAGAAACAAAGTTGTACATCTTTGTCAACAGCAGAATTAGAATATGTTCTAGTAGCAACAAACTATACACAGGTATTATGGCTTAAACAAATGTTGAAGGACATAAAGGTAAATTACAAGGAACCTATAACTATCTATTGTGATAACACTACAACAATTGATATATCTAAGAATCTGGTACTACATTCTAAAACTAAACATGTTTCTATCAAATTGAATTTTTTGAAAGAGAATGTTGAAGCAAAAGTAGTAAAACTGGTTTATGTGAAGAGCAGATTGTAGATATTTTCACTAAACCTCTTCTTAAGGAGACTCTTGAATATCTAAGAGATCAGCTTGGGGTCATACCCACACCGGTAGAGACTTAGACAGTTGATGTTTATCATCAACCGACAGAACTAACAGAGAAATCATTTACTCCGACTTTTGATGAGGAAGCTACTTCTCAGGGGGAGTAGTTGGTATACTGAATTGGTTGGTATTTTACACTTGCACTTAGTTTTGTAGTAACTTTGGCATTTGATGTCAAAGGGGGAGAGATTGGTATGGAAAAACACAAGAAAGACACATATTACTTCGAGGGGGAGAGACTATTTATTTTGGGTTTGAACTTTGTTATGATCTTTTTTGGGAGATTGATTGGTTTTTGGTATTTAGCATTTTCGTTTCGGCACTTTGATGCTTTTTCCATCTTGTGTTGCCATCAATGCCAAAGGGAGAGATTGTTGGTATTTTTGTATGGTTTTGTCATTGATGTCAACACCTACTAATACTTATCAACTCTGGCACTTTGGAGAATCAACAACATTCACTGGCAAGCAAGTGACTTATGCACAGTCACCGGTATCTGGTACACTAGCAGGATATAATGATCACTGGCACTTGGAATGACATGGAAAACATCTGGTTATGTCAAAGACATCATTTGGACACTTTGTCTTGAATTTTTATTTATTGGCATATTCATATTTTTATATTTGTTGTTATCGACAAATAGGTCCAAGATATACACCAACAGGTTCATCTATTCCAGATCAGCACGACACACTATGGAGATATTTTATTATTGTTGTAAATGCATCAAGATGCAATTGGTTATTGCATCAGACATTGTTTTTGTAAATTGATTTTATTATAATATCCTTTAGAGCTGATCTACTAAAATTGGTCCTAGGTTATGGTATAAATGTAAGATCTTATTTGTAAGATCAGAAGTCGAATGTGAAAAGGAATTGTGTGAAGGTATATGTGAGAATAAGCAGAGCTATACATGCAAACATCATTTGAAGATTGAAGGAAGGTTTTGTGAAGACAAGTAGAACTACACCGGTACTGAATCCAGCATAGAAAGATGCTAATCTTAGCAGTACATCCATATTGGATTTAACCATCCAACTGTAAGTCTGTTTGAATTCCCATTTGTGATTGAGCAGTGAGCTCTAGGCTCTTGGCCTTTCTGCATGTGCAGACCCCATTTGTATACACTTACTATCTGCAGTAGTATCATCTGATTGTGGGTAAGGTTTCCCACCATGGTTTTCCCCCTTATAGGGTTTCCACATACAAATATTGGTGTTATGTGTTGTGGATGACTTTGTCTTTCTGTTTCATGCATTAATCCTATTGGTATTTCAATTAACTGATAAAACTATCTACCGGCATAAAAGACTAGTTCACCGGTAATATGCATTAAAGTTGTTTAAGTTGTTTTGGATTAAATTTATTAGACAACTGATTCACCCCCCCCTCTCAGTTGTCTCCAGGACCTAACAAGAGTGACATGCACTCATTTATGAGTTCAAATGCAAGTTCACTAGTAATTTATATGAGACATATGGTATGTTTTTGTTCTTCATGCATGTAAATTTTTTTGGGAAGAATGCGAATCACAAGAGTGGGTTGATAAATGGTCTTGTAGACCATTGGTTCCCATTGATAAATATATAATTACCAAAGCACTACAATTGAGCCAGATGGAAACATCAATGGATTTTGACCATGTATCTGACCTAGTGGATTCAAGTGATTTTTTGAGTTAATTTTTTTGCAAGTATTCTTTTTGTTTCATTTTGTTGTACATCACACTTTATTTTTGGTATTAGTTATCACTTTATAAAATGCAGGTCATGTGTATGTAGTTGTTGCAGAAGAGAACAATGAAGAAGAAATAGATTACTTTTTGTGTCACTGTGTTGAGCCTAAAACAAAATGAAAACCATAATCATTGACGAAGAGGGTATTGAGTACCCAATGGGGTCTATTGTCATGATAGGAACATGTCTTAGGAGATACCCTATCAATAATTCTGATGTTTGGTTGTTCAAGGACTTTGAAACACACAGACATATTCTTCATTTCTCTAACCTTGTTGTCGTAATAAATATTCATTTGATGAAGTATCGGGGTAAACCTCATAGCAAGATTTTATGAAAAGTTTGTGAATCTAACCACAAGGCAATACTTGACACAATATGGGTTAGAGTTGATCCTAAAGGCTCACTTGATTAATTCTATGGTTCAAAGTAGAATGATTTTGAGAATTTTTTAAATATAATCAATGAATTGTTCTATATTCATTTTTTGTATATATAAATGGCCATGAGCTGATTTGTACATGTTTAGGGGAATAATTTTGTATATTTAAATGGCTATGAGCTGATTTGTACATGTTTAGGGGCATAATTTTGTATATTTAAATGGCCATGAGCTGATTTTTACATATTTAGATGCCAAATTTTGTCTATTAAAATGGCGATGAGATGAATCACACATATTTAAATGCCAAATTTTGTATAAAATCCCATGAGATGATTGGTAACACATTTATTTGTATATTTAAATAGCCAAGAGCTGATTTGTCCATATTTAGAGGCAAATTTTTTAATAATATGTGACAATGTTTTGTGACTATGTTTTGTGACTATTTTTTGTGACTATTTTTTGTGACTATGTTTTGAGTTTATGTGATGTGATAAGGTCAATTATTTGAGTCATTATTGGGTCATGGGAGTCATAAATACAATTTGAGCAAAAATTATCATTATTGTCAAAAAAGTTGTCAAACAACTTCTACATCACGCCGATAGGGTATGGCTCTTGACATTTTGACACTTTGGGAGGCACAACAAGAGAATGCCTAGCATAAATTTCCCACCTAGACATGCTCATGATGTTGTTTTGTGCCCACAATGAACGAGATCAAATCTAGTCTATCTTGCAACTTTGCATTGCATGCCACTGATGGTTTGTGCAACAGGTAAAAAAATGTTACCATTTGAAAATGGCTATGAGTTGTCAGAAATAGAGATAGGTCATTATAGAGGAGCCTCACATGAAACTACAAGTTCAAACAGATCGATCATATGTATTCTGGATTGGGAGAAATAGTCCATCAAAGTTTGATAATTTTTGGATAGGGCACTTGAGAGATCGCACAGGTAGGGTATGGCTCTCAACATTCTAGTGCTTTGGGAGGAACAACAGGAGAATTCCTAGCATAAACCCTCTCACCTAGACATTCTTGTGATGTTGTTTTGTGCCCATGATGAACGAAATCAATTCTATCCTATCTTGCAACTTTGCACTGTATGCCACTGACGGTTTTTGGAGTAGGTGAAAAAATGTTACCATTTGAAGATGGCTCTGAGTCATTAGAAATTGAGATAGGTCAATGTAGAGGAGCCTCGCGTGACACTACAGGTTCAAACGGATTGATCAAATCAGATTCCATGATTGTAATGTTTTATATCATATATTTTTGTTGTTTATATTCATATTGTTGATTACATAAGAAAATAATCATTTAACTTTATAAAAGGGCAGCCACCAAATACAACAAATACACAATAATGAACTCAATACACATTTATTAGATCAAATATCAAACATTTATATATATCAAAAGAGGTATGTATGCCAAGTGAATACAATTATTACAAAAATGTGGCATATACCATGTCCAAATAGATATACAATAAAAATGTAGAATATATCTATATGTATTGGTCATTCAATGACCACAACTAACACTATATGATCGTATACATGTGGTGGATCATCAAAATCAAGCCTCTTCAATGCAGTTTGTGGCTCTATAGATGACTGCAAAACCACAATTCAAAAGCCAAGCTAGAATCCTTTTGTAGAAAATAATTCACAATTATCAACATAACTATGCATTGAACTATAATTTCTTTACAATTGAAATGCAGATTACCTCATCGGTTGATCTCAGATCTAATGTCTTCTCTCTCTTCTCCTTTTCATTCTTAAGAGTTTTCTAATACACAAACTTTAAAGTCTCCAAGCTATGGCCAAAATGTGAAGGGGGCTATTGTAGATTAAATTTACAATTAATACAATGTACTAACATATATACATCAAAAACATTAAAAATATATAATATAGAGAACAAAAGTGTATCGAAGCCTGAGATGCTTCTCCAATAGACCGATAAGGGCTCACCATTGACGGAGTAGCTGTCGCTATCACCTGTACGAAAAATGATCAAAGATTAAATATAATTAATATAATGATAAGTATTGCAGGTTAAAAACAATTAATGTAATATATCAAACAAAAGTGTACTAGAGCCTAAGATGCTTCTCCAGTACACAAAGGAGGGCTTGTCATTGGTGAAGCAACTATGGATATTTCATGTATGAAAAAATGATAAGATTATAATTTATCACAAGTTCACATGTACACATGCGTATAATAATCAAACCAAAAAAAAGAGTAGAGATACATACGTCCACCCTCACTTCATCCTCAGGCGTATTAGGTGCATTCAACATATCTACATAGCTCAATGGGCATTGTACATATAAAACAAAAAAAAACACTAATCAATCTACAAATCCCAACTAAGACAATTTCAACCTTTTCAAACAATTGTACAACTAAAATGTGTTCAATTACCTTCTTCCCATGTTTTAGTGTCCTAACGTATTTTATTTGTTGAGGACAAGGCCTAGACAAGAGGGTGTACCCTAAAAAAACAAAATTAACGTGAGATATTAGTACAGATTATATTAAATATAGTTTAACAAATCTAAAATGAAATGACTTGCATAATCCATCAAAAGAATACATAAAATAAGGTGTACAAAATATGATACCGTATAGCCCTGTAGGCCAAAATCGATGGCCAATAGCATGACATCATCAATCTGTGACATTTGGTCCCCTCAAATCGCCTACAAACAAAAAATTGTCAATCTTTAAAGAGAGTTAGTATATCTTGTAATTTTTTTGAATTCAAAGTGTACTATTCTATTTTAACATGTAACAAAATTTCCCTTAGACGTATAAGTAGTCATTGCAGTAACTACGGGAGGAATATCAGATAGCGCTGCTGCATCCTAAAATGCATATTAATTGACTAATAAATAAAATGCTATGAATTCAAATCAACACACCTATGTCTACGAATCACTGCCAAACAACATGTCGATCATTTTAAATTGATCTATAAATAAAAATTTATTTATAGTTACAAATTTTAATTGACTAATAAATAAAATGCTATGAATTCAAATCAACACACCTATGTCTACGAATCACTACCAAACAACATGTCGATCAACTCATTCACTAGTGCCACATCCTCAGTCGTGTAGGTCTAACATCTACTCTCGCAAATCATGTAAAAATGGGATGTGGATCCATCTACAGTGGCCTCATCATCCATCCTTGTGCATACTCTTGAGAAAGTGCCACACACATGCTAAATGGGCTCACTAGTGCCACTTGCAACAACTAATGCCTCATCATCTGGTACAAGAGGGTGTGCTAATTGTGTCCCATGTTGGATGATCACATAAGTCAATGATGTGGCCACCTGAGGAATGTGTAGCTCCATTGACTCTTTTAGATCTACTGGGAAAGTCAAATGCACCTTGGGTTTGGGTGCTAGGGGGTGACGACTCTCCTAGGCTACTCGCCTATAGGCTCCAACTCTATCTTAGGTAGAGCTGCCACCTCTACCATGGAACTCTCTCATGTCAAAATAAAGGTAGCACATTGAGGACAAACTCACAGAATGTTGGTATTATGGATGTGTTGCACTGGTTTTTTCATTGATGTCAACACTTATCAACACTTATCCTTCTGAAGATCTTTGATTATGTTGAACCGACACATTATGTTCACCGACATGTTCAGTGACTTATGCACACTCACCGGTATATCACTCACCGACAGGTTATATTGTTCACCAACATTGAGGATGATTTGTTATCATCTGGAGACCACTTGGTTATATCGAAGACATGGTTTGGACACTTGGTTTTGGTATTTTGGTTATTGGTCTAATCGGGTTGACATATTTGTTGTTACCGGAAAATTGGTCTAGGTTATGGACCGACATGCATTATCTATTCCAGATCAGCACAACACGTTATGGAGATGATTTAATTAATTGGATATTGTTGTAAATGTATTGAGCCAACATGATGCATCACATCTTGATTCATTTGTAATTGATTTAATTGTAATATTCTTTTTTAACTGACCTACACATTTTGTCCTAGGTTTTGGTATACATGTAAGATCTCATTTTTGAGATGAGATATGGTATCAATAAAAAAAAAAGTATTATAAGTAAGGTTATGGTATGTCCGAACATTGAAGATCATATGAGTAGACCATAGAGAAGGTTCAAGGAAGGTTTGAAGGTTATTATTAGAGCTTAACTGGTACTAAGAAGATGATACTTTGAGCAGTACATTATCATTGGATTTAACCATCCAATTGTAGTCAGTGTGACTCCTATTTTGTGATTGAGTAGTGAGCTCTAGGTGGTTGGCCTTTCTACATGTGTAGACCCTATTTGTATACACATACTATCTGCAGTAGTATCATCTGATTGTGGGTAAGGTTTCCCACCGTGGTTTTTCCCCTTACAGGGTTTCCATGTACAAATCTCTATGTTATGTGTTATGGATATTGTTTCTCTTTCTGTTCTATGCATTAATTTTTATCGGTACTGATATAAACTGTTAAACTGTTAACCAACATTAAGTTTGGTTTACTGGTATTAAGTATCAAGTTTGATTAAGTTATATTTGGATTAAAATTAATAGACAATTGATTCACACCCCACCCTCTTAGTTACCTCTGGGTCCTAATGATTGGTATCAGAGCTAAGTCCTCTTTTTGCAAAAGTTTAACAACTTGAGGAGATTCTATGGTAGCTAACTCTTTTAGGAAGGACAGTCTGAAACTTGATGGAACTAACTATGGTATATGGAAGATCAAAATGGAGACACATCTGAATTGCATTGGAAGCGACATGTGAGATGTTACAAAAAATGGCTATGTTGGTCCTACATCAAATCAACCTAATCCACCAACATTGGGTAAGAATCAAGAGTGATTGTAAAGGAAGAGAAGCACTTTTGAGTGCCTTGTCAGATCAGCAAATCATGGGATTATTAGACTGATCTACTACTAAATCTATTTGGGATAAATTGGAGACATTGAATGAAGGATATACCACTGTCAAAATTGCAAAACTGGAATGATTCTGGGTCAGGTATGAAAATCTGAAAATGGAAGAAGATGAAAGAATTTTTTCTTTTATGGAAAGGGTTAATGAAATTGTTTTGGAAATACAATGCTGTGGAGGTTCCTTAAGTGAAGATGAAATTGTTTCTAAATTTTTAAGATCATTACCACCTGCATACAAAATGAAAGTAATTGCTATTAATGAGTTGAGAACAATGCCTAATGCATTAGTATCTAGAGATACTTTGGTTGGAAAACTTTCAGCATTTGAGCTTGAGGAATTTGGTTTTGTTGCTACAATTAAGACAGATTTAGCCTTCAAAGCATCATCATTAGCAACATCATCATCATCATCATCTAACAAATGTGATTGGAAAGCACATTATGCAAGAGAACTTGAAGATATCAGGAAGAAAAATGAAGAATTGGAATAACTTGAAGCACTATTTCCTAGGAAAATGCCTAAAGGTCCTATTGGAAGCAAGTATGAAGGTTTCTAGAAATACTCTATAGGGAGATAGATACTCTAGAGGAGTCTACATGGAGATAGATACTTTATGCTAATCATTGATGATTATTCTAGAATGTGTTGGGTTACTTTTCTCAAGGAGAAATCGGAAGCTTTTGGGAAATTCAAACTATTCAAGGCAATGGTAGAGAATGAAATCAATGAGAAAATCAAATGTTTAAGATCAGATCAAGGAGGTGAATTTATATCTAAGGATTTTAATACATTTTGTGAAGTAAATGGAGTCAGAAGACAACTATCAGCACCCTAGACACCTCAGCAAAATGGATTTGTGGAAAGGAAGAACATAACTATAATGGATGCAGACAGAAGCATGATATTAGAAGAAAATCTACCTCATGTGTACTGGAGAGAAGTAGTGAATACAATGGTTTACACTTTCAATAGAGTTCACATCAAAGGTTAAACTAGTAAGACACCTTATGAACTATGGTTTGGTAATATTCCTACTCTTAAATACTTCAGAATATTTGGAAGCAAATGCTATATTAGGAGAGGTGAGTATGTTGGTAAATTTGATCCTACAAGTGATGAAGGAATATTTCTTGGTTATTCATCTAAGAGAAAAGCATATAGATGTTTTAAGAAAAGATTGCAGAAAATCGTTGAGAGTGCAAATGTGAAGATAGATGAACACTTTAGAGGAAATTCAAGGTCTATGGATTCTAAATTGATAGTTGAGATGATCTTAAATGAACCTATACAGAGTGCACTAGTATAGAATGTGGATCCAGTCACACCGGCATCATCAGAGAATTCTACAGTGACTAAAGAACAATAACAAGTGAACACACCCAGGTATGTAAGACTGAAGCACTTTGAAAGTTAGATAATTGGGAATAAGTATCAAGGTGTTATGACAAGAGGAAGACTAGAAAATGAAGAGGTATGTTTAATTTTTCAAATTGAACCAACATCTATTATTGAGGCATGTGAAGATAAACATTGGATTAAAGCTATGGAAGATGAATTAGAACAAATTGAAAAGAATAATACATGGACATTGGTTCCTTGGCCTAAAGATAAAAATGTAATTTGAACTAAATAGGTATTTAGAAACAAACTTAATGAAGATGGTAAGGTAATCAAAAACAAAGAAAGATTAGTGTGTAAGGGATATTCACAGAAAGAGGGAATTGATTATAATGAAACCTTTGCACTGGTAACTAGAATTGAGGTAGTCAGATTATTTCTTCAATTTACAGCACACAAAAACTATAAAATATATCAAATAGATATAAAATGTGCATTTCAGAATGGTGATCTTGAAGAGGAATTTTACATTGAACAACCCAATGGATTTTCATTGACAAATGATAAAGATATGGTTTGCAGATTAAGGAAAGCTTTATATGGATTGAAGCAAGCTCCTAGAGCTTGGTATGCTAGATTGGACAAATATCTTTTGAAGCTTAGTTACACTAAAGGTAATGCTGATAGCAACTTATATTTTAAAGTGACTAATGATGACATCTTGGTTATTGAAGTTTTTGTTGATGACATAATTTTTGGAGGAGAAGATGGATTGTGTAAAGACTTTGCTAATAAGATGCAGGAAGAATTTGAAATGTCTATGATTGGGGAGATAAAATTGTTTTTATGATTGGAGATTTCATAGATTGATAAAGGTATATTCATATGTCAAACAAAGTACTTGAAGGAACTTCTAAATAAATTTGGTATGGAAAACTCTAAACCAGTAAGTACTCCTATGACTACAACTGATAAAATGATATTGAAGGATGATTCAGCTCCTATTAATCCGACAAGATATAAATCTATGATTGGAGGTTTACTGCATTTAACACAAACAAGACCTGATATAATGAAGGTAGTATGTATTGTTTCAAGATTTCAGAGTAATCTTAAAGAAAATCATGAATCAACGGTGAAAAGGATTTTCCGGTATCTACAAGGCACAACAAATATTGGTTTATGGTATCCTAAAAATGAAAATTTTGATTTATGTGCATACACCGATGCAAATTGGGTATGAGATGTAGATGACAAAAAGAGCACCATCGGCAGGGCATTCTTTCTTTAGCAAATTGATTTCATGGTTGAGCAAGAAACAGAGTTGTACATCATTATCAATAGCAGAATCCTAATATGTTGCAACAACAACTAATTGTACTCAGGTATTATGGATTAAGAAAATGTTCAAGGACATAAAAGTAAAATGCAAAGAACCTATAATCATTTACTATAATAATTCAGCAGCAATTGATATATCTAAGAATCCAGTATTTCACTCTAAAACTAAACATGTTTCTATCAAATACAATTTTCTGAAAGAGAATGTTGAAGCAAAAGAAGTAAGATTGGTTTATGTGAATACTAAAGAGCAGATTGTAGATATCTTTACTAAGCCTTTGCCTAAGGAAACTTTTGAATATCTCAGAGAGCAGCTTGGGGTTATACCCTCACCAGTAGAGACTTAGACAATTGATGATTGGCATCAAACCGATAGAATTAACAAAGAAAACTTTTTTTCGGCTTTGATGGAGGAGAGCTACTTCTTAGGGGGAGTAGTTGGTTATAAAAAATTGGTTATTGTAATTGGTTCTATGAATTGGTTGTATCTATTATTTGTATTGCTTTGGCATTTTATGTCAAAGGGGGAGAGATATCTATGGAAAAAATTTATATTTAGGAATCATTATCCTAGGGGGAGAGATGTTTTACTCTTTGCATTTGTATTTTGATTTCTGATCTATACTGGAGATTGTTGGTTTTTGGTTTTTGGCATTCTATTTTGGCACTTAGATGTTTTTCCATCTTGTCTTGCCATCAATGCTAAAGGGGGAGATTCTTGGTATTATGGATGTGTTGCACTAGTTTTGTCATTTATGTCAACACTTATCAACACTTATCCTTCTGGAGATCTTTGGTTATGTTGAACTGACACATTATGTTCACCGACATGTTTAGCGACTTATGCACAGTGACCGGTATATCACTCACTGACAAGTTATATTGGTCACCAGCACTAAGGATGATTTGTTACCATCTAGAGACCACTTGGTTATGTCAAAGACATGATTTGGACACTTGGTTTTGGTATTTTGGTTATTTGTCTAATCGAGTTGACATATTTGCTATTATCGGCAAATTGGTCTAGGTTATGGACTGACATGCATTATCTATTCCAGATCAACACAACACTATATGGAGATTATTTAATTAATTGGATATTGTTGTAAATGTATTGAGCCGACATGATGCATCGCGTCTTGACTCATTTGTAATTGATTTAATTGTAATATTCTTTGTTAGCCGACCTACACATTTGGTCCTAGGTTTTGGTATATATGTAAGATGTCATTTTTGAGATAAGATATGGTATGAGGAGAAACTTAATATTATAAGTAAGGTTATGGTATGTGTGAACATTGAAGATCATATGAGCAGATAGAGAAGGTTCAAGGAAGGTTTGAAGGTGATTATCAGAGCTTAACTGGTACCGAATCTAGTATTGAAGATTCTACTTTGAGTAGTGCATTATCATTGGATTTAACCATCCAATTGTAGTCAGTGTGACTCCTATTTTGTGATTGAGTAGTGAGCTATGGGTAGTTGGCCTTTTTGCATGTGCAGACCCATTTGTATACACATACTATCTGCAATAGTATCATCTGATTGTGGGTAAGGTTTCCCACTGTGGTTTTTCCCCTTACAGGGTTTTGGTGTACAAATCTTTGTGTTATGTGTTGTGGATGTTGTTTCTCTTTTTGTTCTATGTATTAAGTTTTACCAATACTGATATGAACTATTAAACTGTTAACCGACATTAAGTTTGGTTTACTGGTATTAAGTATCAAGTTTGATTAAGCTATACTTGGGTTGAAATTCATAGACAACTGATTCACTACCCCCCCTTCTCAGTTGCCTCTGGGTCCTAACACAGTATACTTTACTCAAAAAACACAATGGCACCTCAAAATTATTACAAGGTGTTTCATCAAAGACCATCCACCACCTCTTCCAAAAAATATTCTTTATTTGTGTTGTTCTCAATTTCTGATTACTTTGTTTCTCTACAAGAATTTCAAACCTCTATCACTTATGAGAGAACAATAGGAAATAGAAAGAAAAGACAATAATTAACAAGGTTTACAAATAAACCTTCTACACTTCAAGCTTCCACTTAGCTTAGGTGGGTATACCTTTGGTGATTACCTTTTTCAAAACTGTGATGGAAGACTTACAGAAAACCAGTGTCAACTTCTGCAAACCTTATCACCTTAAACATCACTGAACATAACAAAAAGATTCATATTCATTTTTTATTGATCACCAAGAAGGACATAAACTTTGACAAGCTATATCAATGCCTTATCCAGGCCTCAGAGTCATCCAGAGTTAGATAAGAATTCATAGTAGAAACTCACATACATGTCATTACATTTAATTCACTAAATCCATATATGCCTGACATATATAAACTTTCATCTTATGGTAGACCCAACCATCAAATTCAAGCAGAATCACTGATTCCTAACAAGAAGGATTTAAGTGTATTTAATTTCCCTCCTTGAGAGAACAACCTAAAACATTTTTGTAAATTGCCTTGCAACTTATTTAATTAAACAATCCTAGATCATCTAATCAAAATGGTAACCAATCACATAGACAAGAAGACAACATGAGTCAAGGCTCAAAATGTTCTAATCTGTATATTAATATTCTCCATCAAAATTTTACATAACTTGGAATGGTCTTCCAAAAACCAGAAAAACCCTAAATATATTTTTCTAGAGTTCTCTTACAAAATTATTGTGATGATTTTCTAAGTAGTCCTGGTATGCATTTATACAAATATGGATGCGACAAGCTTCAGACTTCCCTAGAAAATATTTTTTTGTTCTAGCCATAATTCCCCCCTCAAAAGGGTTACATTGTTTACTAAAGAAAATAGGAGCAAAACTGATTAGTTAACCAACTGGAGAAAGGCCAAATGACTTCTCAATATTCACAAGTCAAGCGCCAGGTGTCCTCAATTATTTGAAAATTTGATTACCCCAAAATAATTAGTTACAAGAGCTAACCACTTCTAGTTTCCTGAGGTTTGTCACATGTTGCAGTGTCGATTGATTCTTCCCAAGCCTCTGTTTCTTTCATCACATATTTATTTTCCCATTCTTTGAATATGTCATCAATAGGCCATGAGAAACTAACAATTTTCTTTTTTAGTTTATTCAAACCTTTCCACTTCTCCTTTAACCGTTTGATTTCCTTTTCCAAAAATCCAAAGTGTGATTTTATTTTTTCAATCTCCTCAATGGTTTGATATAACAAGGAAGTATCATCTACATTTATAATGCCATTTATTATTTGTGACAACTTATGGCCTAATTGACCAAGCCATTCCTCTTTATCTTTCAATTTATCATTATTAAAAAAACCTCCAGGGAACAATTCAAACTTCTGATTTGCATATTATTTTCTATAGAGGTTTGCCTTCCTTTCTATATCAACTCTTTCTTCTACTACTTGGACATACCTAAGCTGCTCTCTTCTCACAGGCCCCACCACTTGGTCACAGATCCGCAAAGAATAATGGTCGAGCAAATTTATATTGCAGTTTAGCGACAGCCATGAGATCGGTTCCAACTTTCTCAACCTTTAGGAGTCATAAGCACTTAGCCGCCAACCATACATCGTGTGCCTTAATCACCAACTACAACCCACCGGCCACCATCTTAGAATTTCAGTGGTTTGTCATTGATTCATGATGAATAATCATTGTGCAACTTCATATAGCGGCTCAGCGACCACCGTTAGATCAATAGGAATCTGCTCGGTCTTCAGGAAACCCAACAAATAATAAAACAGAGAAAACTTAGGACATTAGGGAATATGCAAAAAATTAAAATACTATTCAGAACCCGCCAAAGCCTAGACCTAAAAAGGGCCCCCTCTTAACAACGCGATGACCCTTCCACTTAAGTGGAAAAAGCAACAAGCTTAAATAAAAGGTTTAGAAGAACAACACGAAAGGTTCATTCTTTGAGAACTTTTGAAAATTACAAAACCCTAAACCCTTAGAACACACAAAAACTTGCAGATAAGGGCAAAATCACTAAGATTGATAGGCTTTAAAGGATAAAGGCAAGACTTCCAACAATTTCAAAAACACTGATAAGAATCTGCACATTGGTACACCAATGTATGTGAAACCTCTTTGCATTAAGAGGTAACGAATGACCAATTTTAGGATCAACAAAAAGGGAACATATTTGTTGTTTATTAAAGTTTTTATTTTTCACTCCCTCATATGATAACCCACTAGCATAAAATTAATGACACATATCCATGTAGTTTCTCCATTTTGTAATTTGAGTGGGAACTGTAGTGGCACCACTAGCTAATCTTTCTAGGCTAGTGGCAAAGGATTTATGATGCTCAAGCTTAGATCTTTTCAATTTATTAATGAATCTATTTATTTTAGCTCTTTGTGTTTCCCTAACTGATTAAGAAATTCTTCTTGTGTATCAGTTGTACAATCAAAAGGAGGAGCTTGAGGTGTATTCTGTGGGTTTTGTTCATGGTTTTGAGGAGGTGCATCTGATGGTATGATGAAAGAATGAGTATTTGGTAGATTACACAAAGTAAACTTATAAATGAAATAACTCTGTCAAGATAATATCTCATAAGAAAAACTAGTACTGTTATAGCAACTTAATAGTAAACAACATTAAACTTGTAAACATTCAAATGCTTTATCATATATCAACAGACTTCATTTCTCAATGTTTCCAATTATCATGCCTTATCAGAATAGTTAAGTAGTTAATCAAATCAATCATAAGATCATAAGCACAAAACCATTCACCACATGACACAAATATTTTTGACATGGAAACCAAAATGAGAAAAACCATGGTGAGATGAGACTCACAAGATAACTATCTGAAGTCTTCTGAAGTTCACCCTGTTAGGAGCCAAGCTTGTTAAAGCTTTTACAAAAAGTCTTGTTAAGAACTGATCCTGTTAGGAATCACCTAGTTAAGGGATTGACTACAAATGCCTTGTTAGAAGCAAGTACACTATTAGGAGTAACCTCGGTAGAGGATCTAAGAATCCAACCTAATTGATCACCTTATTAGAGGATTTAAGAAGTAACCAAGCTTGTTAGAGCTTACCCGATTAGGGGATTTAAATTCTACTATAATTGTTAGAAGACAATAGGATTTTGCTTGATTTATCTAAATAGCACTACACTTGCTTGATCAGATCCTTTTAAGCTTGAATCTGCCTTTACTCAAATTGTGGATTCATTATCTAGTTTGGCAACCACACACTCAACTAATTTCTGCCAACACATTTTACAAAACAACTTCATCGACCTTATAACAAATGAATTAGGTCAGTAACACAACAAAACCTAATTCTCTCATAGAGATTACACATAAATTGGTTCAAGTATGACTGTTGGATTTACATAGCAATCTGTAAACATTATTCAAGAAAACTCTAACTGCTCCTTGATCACTACTTCATCAGACTTTGTAACTCATCACATGCTTTGCATTAGATGCAATACACTTTGTTCATTCCCTAGACAAAAAAAATGCTACAACAATTTGAACTTGTCTTCATACAATGATCACACGTGTCGTCATCATTACCGCTCATCATGAGATCATAAACCAACATAACCAATTCAACAATCTTAATCAGTTAAGGTTTAACAAAAATAACTGGTAGGGTTTACCGGTTACATTACATATATATGGTTTAATCTCTTATACCGGTTACCAGTTCAACTCACAAACTTACATACGGGTTTATAATATCTTCCACAAAGATCTTCCTACTGGCTACAAGACAATATCAATAATAACAACAATATCAACAATATCATTAATATCATTAATATCTTTACCAGTTAATTGATATCAATGAAAAAATAACATATCATTAATGCAATCTTCATGCAAATTCCAACAATCTCCCCCTTTGGCATTGATGGCAATACAAATATCAATTCTTATTGATTACTGTTGTGATTTGTGAATAGGTATCCTAGTTGATATTACCAAGTATTCACCATGCTCTTCATGTCTTCATCTTGTTACTGGTTCTCCTCCTCATAATCACATAATACTTCTCCCCCTTTGATAACAAGGCCAAATTAAAAGTAAATCATGTAATTTCAAAGTACACTATACAATAATAATAATCTACAACTTAATGCTCCCCTTGTGGAATAGCTTCCACTACTACACCAATCCTTTTGTAAAATTTTGCAAGTGGTTTAAAGACTGATGCAATCAACATCATGCTTAACTAACGTCATGAAGGGGTACAACCCCTAGTTGACTTCTAAGATACTCAAATGTAGTATTAGGTAGAGGTTTGGTAAAAATATCTCCAAGCTGCTCCTTGATAGAAACATTCTCTAAGACAACATCTTTGCTCTGCACTTTTTCCCTCAAGAAATGATACTTAAATTCAATGTGCTTGGCTCGTGCGTTCAAAATGGGATTCTTAGAAATATTTATGGCACTTGTATTATCACATAAAATCTATATAGGTTCAGAGATCTTCATCTTAAAACCTTCTAAAATGTGCCTCATCCAAATAGCTTGTGTGCAATTCATATAAGTTGCAACATACTCAACTTCAATAGTAGATTGTGAAGTACAACTCTGCTTCTTACTACTCCATGAAACAAGTCTTCCTCCAAGAAAGAATGCTCCACCCGGTCATCAACATTTCCTACCCAATCAGCATCTGTGTACACCTTCAAATCAAATTTTCCTACATATTGATACCATAATCCATAGTCAATAGTACCTTTCAGGTATCTAAAAATTCTCTTGGTTGCTATTAGATGTGTTTCTTTCGGATTCTTCTGGAATCTAGCAACTATGCCAACTAGATGGGCTATATCCAATTTGCTATGAACAACATAGTGTAATTTGCCAGTCATTGACCTGTATTCCTTTTCATCAACAGATTTATATTCATCTTCCTTAGACAACTTACAACCTATAACCATTCATGTCCCAACTAGTTTACAGTCACTCATGCCAAATATCTTCAAGAGCTCTTTCACATACTTAGATTGTGTAATGAAAATACCATTCTTCATTTGTTGTATCTGAAAGCCTATGAATTTTTTTATTTCCCCTACTAAAGACATTTCAAACTATAAAAATATTGCTCATGACATCATTACCTCCAAATATGATATCATCAACAACTACTTCATTGACTTGTATTTCATCTCCTTCAGAATTGAGATAAATGTTACCATCATCACTGGTTCTTAGAAAGCCTATCTTCATCATATGTGTATGAAGTCTTTCATACCATGCTCAAGGTGCCTACTTTAATCCATATAAGTCCTTATGCAATCTACATACCATGTCTTTCTCATTAATTAAAGCATAACCATCTAGTTTCTCTATATCACCTTCTTCCAATATCCCATTAAAAAATGCAGACTTAACATCTATCTGGTATACCTTGAACTTCTTATGGGCTGCAAATGCAAGTAAAGTTCTGACACCTTCCATTCTTGCTATTGGTGCAAAATTTTTGCCATAATCTTCTCCTTCTTCTTGTGCATAACCCTTGCAAACCAACCTAGCCTTATTGCGAATTCCAACACCATCTTCATTCAACTTGTTCCTAAATACCCATTTGGTACCTATAACATTCTTATTTACCGGTTGGGGTGCTAGGGTCCAAGTGTTGTTCTTCTAAATTTGATCCAATTCCTCCTCCATAGCTTTAACCCAATGATCTTTACCAAATGCCTCCTTAGCAGTTCTTGGTTAAATGGTGGAGATCATGCAAGAGTTCTCTCTTATTCTTCTTCTGGTTAGTACTCCAACATCCTTATCCCCAATAATTTATTTAGGACTATGATTTAGTCTCACATATCTAGGAATAATATGATCATTATCTTCAAGTTCAACTTTATCATTATCATCATCTTCTGAATTTATCTGTTTCGGTTGAACAAGTGCATTACAATTTGCTTTGCCAGTTTCAGATTTAACAGTTTTTGGTTCCAAAAGAAAAATGCAAGGATCTTCATCCATCTTCTCTAAATTGATTTCCTTTGAAACTTCAGGACATTCATCTATTGGCATATGTGTAGAGCAGAGTTTGATGACATGATGGAATTGCATGTTGTCATTGATGTCAATATGTTGAAGTATGAACTGGTATACTAAAGTAAGCAAACTGGCAAGTGAATCAGTATGAAGGTATGAACTGGTATATGTGAAGTTTCTATCAGGGTTTCATCTGATATGACTACCAGTTGGTAGTGTCAGCTTCAGGGTTTCTGGTTGGTGCATTCCAAGTCTGTGTGATTCGATCAATGACATCCTATGATGAGTTAGCATTGAAATAAAGATTAGATCATGTTGCAGCATCAACCTTGTGCACGTGAAGAATTTCCTTGAGGATCTTGCATGAAGAAGATTGATTCTATCTACCTCAGGAATGTGCAAAATCTTAGTAAAATGGTGGAGAGCGCGTGATGGGTTATCAGCTTTCAGAAGCGGTGAAGAACGGATGATGCAGAACATCTTGAGATTTGTTCAAGATTGTTTTACCCTATGTAATGTGTTTAAACGACCAGGATTGGATGGACTGTATTGTTAACCTAGATGCTTAGGGTTTTAGGTTTTTGCCACCTAAGGTTGATGATGATTTTAATTTGAATTTTTTGGCAAATGATTGTATGTGAGGTGATTCTTGCTAGACTAGAGAAGTGAGTAGAGACTTGTAGAGTGTGATTCCAAAAGTAAAGGAACTGAAGCAGATCTGCCTTGGCATTGAGTGCTATTATCAGATCAGTGTATTACCTGTTGACTTCTAACCGTTTTAGAAGATGGAAAATCCCTTTACCGGGAAGCTTTAATAGGCTTCTTGTAAATCGTTTAACAGGGTGACTCAAAACCATTGAGTTCTTCAAATTGGTGCAAGAGCACCCAGGAAGACAAGGTGGAGTAGGGTCACTGATAGGCCCTATGGAGGATTTGATGAAAAATGAAGACAAACAAGACCTATAAGGTCTTTAAATGATGTAACATGGCCATGTGAGCCATAAAATGTAGTGAAATGCAATGTAATGGTCAAAAAGTGTAAAATTGCCATTTTTAGCAATTAGGCCTAGAAAAGGCTAAAATTAGGTCTTTGGGGTAGAAGTGTGTTTAGGTGGATAAAATATGTTTATAAGGTCATCTAATGAACATTTTAATGTTTTATAAGGTTTAGATATAGGTTTTGTAAGTTGACATACATAGTTGTCAAACTTGACAACTTTGGAGCAACTTTTTGTTCTCAAAAAGTTGTCAAGAATGCAAAATGTTGTCATAAGTTAGTTATAAGTTGGTTTTAGGTTGGATTTCAGCCTAGAAGGCCTTGAGGGTTATAAATTTATGAAATTGAATCATTTTTGGTGGTTTGTAAATGTGTTTTGATCGGGTTTGGAGTTTTGAAGCAATAAAAATCTGATTTTCATGTGTATTTTCCAGGTTTCCACGTAGAACAATCTGATTTTCCATTGTTTTGAGTGCTTTTATGAATTATTTTTCATTACTTCATGGTTGGAGATGTTTATATAATTAAATAATTTTAATTTGTCTTTGGTTTAAAGTGATTTGGTTTTGTTTTGGTGAAGATGTCTAATTTCTTGTGAAAATAGTCATATCCCTGCCCTAGGGTTAATAGTGAGCATGGAAATGTTTTATATTTTATTTCCAGATTGATATAACCCCAAAAGTGGGTATTATGGTGTATTATATTTTATATTTTCATAAGTTTTGGTTTCAAGAGGCCATGCACAAGATGGCATGTGCATTGTGGGAGTAAAGGTCTAAAATTTTAGGGCCAGGCTGTTGCAGAAAATATAGTCCTAATACGAGGGCCATATCTCACATTTCCACCATTGGATTTTGCTTAGTTTTGGATATATTTTTTATAACCAAGTTAAAAAAAATTTCATTGAAGAGATCTAATTAATTTGTTCATTTACAAAATTTATTGGTGACTGTGTAAGGGTCTATCAATATACCAGCAAGGTGGTAGTTTTGCAATGATTTTTCTTTGTCAATACATTGAGGTAGTTTGTAAAGTATCAAAGGGTCTTGTATTGTTAAGTTTGAGTTGGGTCCATTTGTGTCCACATCAAAGTGGTATCAGAGCAAGCGAAAGGTCTGGGATATAGGGGTGAATATGGAGTTAACAAAATCTGAGAAAGAGATAGTAGGTGCTTACAAGAAGTGGAAAGAACTAATGCTTGGTGGAAAGAAGAAAAGAGAGGAAGAAGAGTTGAGGAAACAAGAAATAGAAAGAACAAAGAAAGAATAAGAAGAAAAGAAACAAGATGAATTGAGAAGTTTAAGAAGGGCTTTAGAAGCAAATGAAGAAAGATTGAGAGAGCTTAAAGAGGAACTAGAGAAAAAGAGAAAGGAAGATGAACTTAGGGAAGCACAGATGAAGTTGAAATTGGAAAACCTAGAGGGTACAACAAAGAGTTGGCACTTGAAGGTGAAAAGAAGGTAGTTTGGTCAGTGAAGAGGCTAGTTGCAACAAAGAAGAAGGCTCATGATGAAGCCTTGATGATGGGTGAGGTTATGGTGAAATGCCAAGGAGAATGGCATTTTAAATATGAAGAGATTTCAATGGGTTTGCTAGAACAAGATGATATTGTAATCAATGAAGAAGATGTTTTTGTTTATCCTAATAATTTGTATGCAGGTTTGTTGAGTGTTTACAAGGATGATCATGTTGGAGGTGCTTACCTTGAGTACCATTTTTTTTGAGAGGAGGTGACATGAGTTGCCAAAGCATGTACAATTTTTTGTAGGGAATACAATGCAAGTTCCAATGAATTGGAAAACTAGGAAGAGGAGGCAGCCATGCAAGGGGACCTTGCATTCTTTTTATCCCAGGGAGTATGGTGCAAAGCTCCCAGGAAGACAAGGTGGAGTAGGGTCACTAATAGGCCCTATGGAGGATTTGATGAAAAATGAATACAAAAAAGACCTATAAGGTCTTTAAATGATGTAACATGGCCATGTGAGCCATAAAATGTAGTGAAATGCAATGTAATGGTCAAAAAGTGTAAAATTGCCATTTTGAGCAATTAGGCCTAGAAAAGGCTAAAATTGGGTTTTTGGGGTAGAAGTGTGTTTAGGTGGATAAAATATGTTTATAAGGTCATCTACTTACCATTTTAATGTTTTAGAAGGTTTATATATAGTTTTGGCAAGTTGACATACATAGTTGTCAAACTTGACAACTTTGGAGCAACTTTTTGTTCTCAAAAAGTTGTCAAGAATGCAAAAATCTGTCATAAGTTAGTTATAAGTTGGTTTTAGGTTGGATTTCGGCCTAGAAGGCCTTGAGGGTTATAAATTAATTAAATTGAATAATTTTTGGTGGTTGGTAAAGGTGTTTTGATCGGGTTTGGAGTTTTGAAGCAATAAAAATATGATTTTCATGTGCATTTTCCAGGTTTCCACGTAGAACAGTCTGATTTTCCATTGTTTTGAGTGATTTAATGAATTAGTTTTCATTCCTTCATGGTTTTAGATGTTTCTATAATGAACTAATTTTATTTTGGCTTTGGTTTGGAGTGATTTGGTTTTGTTTTGGTGAAGATGTCTAATTTCTTGTGAAAACAGTCATATCCCTGCCCTAGGGTTAATAGTGAGCATGGAAATATTTTATATTTTATTTCCAGATTGATCTAACCCCAAAAATGGGTATTATGGTGTATTATTTTATATATTTTCATAAGTTTTTGTTTCAGGAGGCCATGCACAAGATGGCATGTGCATTGTGGGAGTAAAGGTCTGAAATTTTAGGGGCAGACTATTGCAGAAAATACAGTCCTAATACGGGGGCCATAGATGACATTTTCACCATTGGATGTTTCTGATTTTTGGATATGTTTTTTATAACCAAGTTATAAATAATTTCACCAGAGCGATCGAATAAATTTGCTCAGTTCCAAAAGTTATTGGTGACTGTGTAAGGGTCTATCAATATGGCAGCAAGGTGGTAGTTTTGTAATGATTTTTCTTTATCAATACATTGAGGTAGTTTGTAAAGTCTCAAAGGGTCTTGTATTGTTAAGTTTGAGTTGGGTCTATTTGTGTCTACATCACAAATCCTCATACAAGGTAACCTTTAACAGGGTTTTAACCTCTAACCAGGTATTTAGCCATCCCTTAACTGGGTGATCCCTAGCAGGATCGGTTCCTAGCAGAACTTGTTGTAAAGTCTTTAACCAGACTTGGCTCCTAACAAAGCGGACTTTAGAAGAGTTCAAAAAAAACTTGTGGGTATTCATCCCCACCATGTTTTTTCCCAGTTGGGTTTCCACATGAAGAATCAGTGTGTTATGTGTGATGCTTTTTCATGTGATGTTTTACTATTTTTTGTTAAGCGGTAATGCAAGCTAATCCAATGGTCAATGTAATTCTGATGTATTACTTGCTTAAGCATATGGGTGAATTTGAGATGAGATATTAGGTTTTGAGAAGATCTATATGTTACCGGTTTATGTCTTTTATAGTCATACTGTGTTTTAACGGTAGTGCCTTGATTTAGATCGGTGATATTGTTTACCAGATTAGTACAATCTTTGCAGTTTAAGTTGTTTAAGAAGTTTTTGTCCATACTGATTCACCCCCCCCCTCTCAGTATCTGTTGGGTATTTACTATTCATCATTATTCATCATCATCCACTCAAACATCAACACTCTCAACAATTCTCTGTGTCCGATTGTCAAAACATTTGTAGGCCTTACTCTTGGTGGAATAGCCAAGAAATATGCCTTCATCACTCTTAGCTTCAAATTTGCTAATGTAATCACCTCTCTTAATAAAACATTTTCTTTCAAATATCTTAAAATAGCTAACATCAGGGGATCTTCCATACCAATATTCATAAGGGGTCTTGTTCTTACCTCTTTTCACCAGAACTCGGTTCATAGTGTTGACAGTTGTACTGACAACTTCTCTATAAAATATTTTTGCTACACCTCCTTGTATCAACATTGTCCTAGCAACTTCAACCACTAACCAGTTGTTCCTATCTGCGATACCATTCTGTTATGGTTTCATTGGTTCATAAAGTTGTCGGTTGATGTCGTTCTCATCAGGGTACTTAGTGAATTCCTCAGAAGTAAATTCACCACCTTGATTTGTTGTTAGACATTTTATCTTCTTACCACTCTATTTCTTAGCTAAGGCCCTTAATGCCTTGAACTTACCAAAAGCTTCAGTCTTATCCCTCAACAATGTGACCCACATCATCCTTGAGCAATCATTAGTGAGTATCATGAAATATCTATCACCTTGAATTCTTTTTGTTCTTATTGGTTCACGAAGATCTGTATGAACCAAATCTAACAAATTCTCTACTGAGAAGGATTTGCTCTTGAAAGTTGAAGAAGTCATCTTTCCTAAGTGGCATTATTTGTAAAGAGCATTAACCGGTTTATCTAAATGAGGCAAACCTCTCACTATCTTGGACTTACTCACTTTAATAATGTTATCAAATTTTATATGACAAAATCTCCCATGCCAAAGCCAGCTATCATCTATTTTTGCAATTAAACAATTGTTAACTTTAGGATTAAGGTGAAAGAGGTTACCTTTAGTTTTCTTCTTGGTTGCAATCAATTCACCTTTGTTGTCAAAGATTTTGCACATACCATTTTTAAACTCTAGTGGGTATCCTTTGTCATTAAGTTGTGCCCCACACAAAATATTGTGCTTTAGACCTTGAACCCAGTAGACATCGTCAACACTTCTCTTCCCATTAAGAGAAATAACCTTCTTACCTTTAACCATGCAAGCTGAGTCATTGCCAAATCTTACAAGACCGCCATCAAATTCCTTCAAGGAAAGAAATTTTCTTTGATCACCAGTCATATGATGTGAACAACCACTATCAATGATCGAATCATCAGTGTTATCCATCTTGGATACTAATGCCTTCTGGTCTGATATCTCTTCCTTAATAGATACAAACACAATATCTTCACTAGCATCACCATTAGATTCTTCATCAGTGATACGACTATCAATAGAAATAAGACAATATCTCTTGCCTTTACCCTTATACTTTTTGAATTTCTCTTTCTTGTGTTCATTTTCATCATTAGGATAATTAGCAGCTATGTGACCAATCTTGTTGCATGCAAAACATTTTAAAGGTAATTTACCTCTATATTTACCAGTGCCTCTAGGCAGTCACTTTGCCAACAATGCTACAAGCTCCACTAAATTGTCTTCATCATCAATATCTCTGCTAGATCTAGATTCATAACCATGACTAGTATCTCTATTTTTTCACACAGATGGGTTAGAGATAGAAGCTCTGGATGCAAAATTTGATTTTTGTACACTACCATCATAACCATTTAATTCAAAAGAAGTAAGTTTGCCAATGATAGAGTCAATAGTTACCTTAGTTTTGTCTATGGACTTTATCTCCTGGATAGTTGCAACTCGAATAGCGTAGACCAATAGCAGGGTTCTCAGTACCTTACTGATCACTATGGCATCTTCCACTTTCCCTCATGCACTCTTAATTTCACTAATTATCTCTTTTATCCTTTGACCATACTGTGAGATATTATCACCTTCAGTCATCCGCATGTCATCAAACTTTCCTCTTAGACTCTCCTCTTTAGCAATCTTAACATGTTAATCACCGCTATAAATTTCTTCAAGTTCTTGCCATACCTCATATGTAGTCTCTAGACCATGAACATATACATATTGAACATCAGACAGGGAACTAATAATGGCCTCTAATGCTTGATAATTTTCTTGTTGTTCTTTCTTCTGATCATTAGTCAGAATCCCAATGGGTGCAACATATTTAGTATTGACATGTTACCAATACTGACTTCCGAGACTCTTGATGTAAATTTTCATTCTATCGCTACATATCTCATATTTTTTTCTATTAAACTTCAGACCTTCCTTCTTCATCATGATCTACACGATCTTTTCCTCAAGCTGTTAGGCTTAGATCTTAGAGGACCCGAGTTGCTCTGATACAAATTGATGGTATGTTGAAAGAATAAGTATCTGGTAGATTACTGAGAGGGGGGTGAATCAGTAAATTGGAAAACTGATACAAACTTCCCAATATCAATCTAAATCACACAAAGTAAACTTATCAATAAAATAAATCTATCAAGATAATATCTCATTAGAAAATTGGTTGACTGTTATAGCAACTTAACAGTAAACAACATTAAACTTGTAAACATCCAAATGCTTTTTCATATGTCAACAAAATTCATTTCTCAATGCTTTCGATTATCAAGCCTTATCAGAATAGTTATGTAGTTAATCAAATCAATCATAAGATCATAACCACAAAAACATTCACCACATGACACAAATATTTTTGTTGTGGAAACCCAAATGGGAAAAACCACGGTGAGATGAGACTAACAAGATAACTATCTGACTTCTTCTAAAGTTTGCCCTATTAGGAGCCAAGCTTGTTAAAGCTTTTACAAAAATTCCTGTTAAGAACTGATCCTGTTAGGCATCACCCAATTAAGGGATTGACTACAAATGCCTTGTTAGAAGCAAGTACCATGTTAGGAGTAACCTCAGTAGAATATTTGAGAATCCAAGCTAATGGATCACCTTGTTAGAGCTTACCCGATTAGGGGATTTCAATTTTGCTGTAATTGTTAGAAGACAACATGATTTTGCTTGATCTATCTGAATAACACTACACTTGTGTGATCGGATCCTTTTAAGCTTCAATCTGCCTTTACTCAAACTGTAGATTCATTATCCGGTTCAACAACCACACACTCAACTAATTTTTGCCAACACCTTTTACAAAACAACTTCATCGACCTTATAACAAATCAATTAGGTAGGTAACACAACAAAACCTAATTCTCTCATAGAGATTACAAACAAATCGGTTCAAGAATGACCGTTGGATTTACATAGCAATCTATACACATTATTTAAGAAAACTCCAACCTCTCCTTTATCACCGATTCACCAGACTTTTTAACTCATCACACGCTTTGCATTAGATGCAATACACTTTTCTCATTCCATAGACAAAAAAATGCACTACAACAATTTGAACTTGTCTTCATACAATGATCACACATGTCATCATCATTATCGCTCATCATCAGATCATAAACCAACATAACCAATTCAACAATCTTAATCGTTTAGGGTTTAACAAAAACAACTGGCAGGGTTTACCAGTTACATTCCATAGATAGGGTTTAACCTCTTATATCGATTATTGGTTCAACTCACAAATTTACATACCGGTTTACAATATCTTTCACAAAGTTCTTCCTACCAGTTAAAAGAAAATATCAATAATAACAACAATATCAAAAATATCATTAATATCAAAAACATAACATATCATTAATGCAATCTTCAAGTAAATGCCAACAACATCTTATTGTTCTTGTTGTGGATTTTGAGAATCTAGTTTATGTAACAAAAAATAAAAAAACCTAATGAAAATGAACAAATTTAAATTCAAAATGTAAAAATAATTAAACAAATGTGAAAGAAAAACAAAAATAAAGCAAAACCAACTTTGATCCATGGTGTTTGGGTGAGAATGAGTGAGCCTATTTGTGCTTTAGTGGAAAAAAACTCTAATTTCAAACTCGGGGCCACGTGAAAAGTAAAACACAGTTTGCTAAAAAAATAATTATTGATAGGTACCGCGTACGTGGTGATAAGTCCTAAAACAACACGTATGCGGTGCTAAGTGCTAAAGCAGTGCATACATGGTCTTTTTTTTAAAAGAACCTTGTACACGCTCTTGTCCCTTTAGGATCGGGGCACTAAACTTTAGTACGTATGGGGTGATTTGAATTTTTAGTACTACGATCTTGGTGCTTGTTTTTACAAGTTTTTTAGGTATGTCCACTTTTCCACACACCATCTTTGTGCACTTACGCTTGTGTCAGGTAAATTTTGATTCCATAGTGAAGATTAGTTCAACTCAGGCTGTTAGAGATTTTCCCAAGATTATCAAGCCTCACAATCCGGTATGTAGAGAATGTTAAATGGGTAAGAAAGTTATAACTTCCTTAAGATGCATACATGATAAATCTAATAAAATTATTGATCTTATTCATATTGATCTATGTGGACCGACAAGAACAATTTTTTTTCAAGGTGATAGATACTTTATGTTGTTTATTGATGACTACTCTAGAATGATGTGGGTTGCATTTTTGAAAGAAAAATCTAAAAATCTTGAGAAATTCACAATATTCAAAGCTATGGTTGAGACAGAAATAGGATTTAAGATTAAATGCTTAAGATTAGATCCAGGTGGTGAATTTACATCCAGTGAGTTCAACAACTTTTATGAGAAAAATGGAATCAGAAGGCAATTTTCTGCACTTAGAACTCCACAGCAAAATGCAATAGTGGAAAGGAAGAACAAAACTATCTTAGATGCTGCAAGGACAATGATGATGGAAGCCAAATTAGCTGATATCTATTGGAGAGAAGTTGTTAGTACTATGGTTTACACTTTCAAAAGAGTTCACATAAAAGGTGATACTGGTAAGGCACCTTACGAGTTATGGTTCGGTCATACTCCTACTATCACATATTTCAAAATTTTTGGAAGTAAATGCTATATGAAAAGAGATGATGTATTAGGAAAATTTGATCCTAGATGTGATGAAGGAATATTTTTGGGTTATTCTACTAAAATCAAGGCATATAGGTGTTATAACAAAAGATTGCAGAAGATAATAGAAAGCATAAATGTCAAAGTGGATGAGAAAACCAATGATCAGATTAGATCATATGACTATGGATTGAAAGAATAAATTGTTAGATCAGAACCAGTAGTGCAAGAATCAGTTCAGAGCATTAATCGAGTTGCTCCGGTAACATAAAGAAATTCTATAGTGACTGTTGATGAGCAGAAAGAGTCAAAAAGTCAAGATAACTCAAAACATCCCAGGTATGTTAAGTTAAATCATTCTGAAGATCAAATCATTGGAGATAAGAAGAAAGGTTTGATGACAAGAAGAAGGTTGGTTGTTGAAGAGGTGTCTTTAATTTCTCAAACTGAACCAGAATCATTTATTAGAGCAAGTAAAGATGAGAATTGGATGAGAGCAATGGAAGAGGAATTAGATCAGATAGAGAAGAATAATACATGGGAATTAGTTCCTAGACCTAAAGATAAAAATATTATTGGAACTAAATGGGTTTTCAGGACCAAATTAAATGAGGAAGGTCAAGTTGTAAGAAACAAGGCTAGATTGGTTTGCAAAGGATACTCACAACAAGAAGGAATTGATTATGATGAGACTTATGCTTTGGTTGCAAGGATTGAAGTTGTAAGACTATTTCTTGCCTATGTTCCACACAAGAACTACAAGGTATATCAGATGGATGTCAAATGTCCATTGTTTAATGGAGATCTTGAAGAAGAAGTTTACATTGAGTATCCTGATGCATTTTATTTATCAGAGGATAAGGACATGGTTTGTAGATTAAAGAAAGCTTTATATGGATTGAAATAAGCCCCTAGAGTCTAGTATGCTAGATCTGATAAATATCCCTTGAAGCTCGGATTTAGGAAAGGTAATGTTGATAGTAACTTATATTATAAGATTGAACATAATGACATACTGATCATTGAAGTCTTTGTTGATGATATCATCTTTGGAGGAGAAGAAAATCTATGCATGAGATTTACTGATGACATGAAGAATGAATTTGGAATGTCTATGATTGGTGAGATAAATTTTTCTTAGGTCTGTGGATTACTCAGACTAATAAAGGTATTTTCATTTGTCAAACTAAGCATGTGAAGGAATTTCTTAAGAAATTTGGAATTGAAAATTTAAAAATAGTTGGTACTCCTATGATAACTGGTTGCAAACTATCAAACAATAATGAATCTCCTAGAGTGAACCTATCTGGATACAAATCAATGATTGGTGGATTACTGTAATTAACTAAGACTAGACCAAATATAATGATTTTTGTCTGCATTTCTTCTATATTTCAGTTTGATCCTAGAGAAAGTCATGACATTGCTATTAAGAGGATATTTAGATACTTACAAGGAACAACAAATTATGGGTTATGGTATCCAAAGGATGATGATTTCAGATTATGTACCTATACAGACTCTGATTGAGGAGGAGATGTTGATGGCCGAAAGAGCACTACAGGTGGTGAATTATTTCTTAGGAAGAAATTGGTCTCATGGCTTAGCAAGAAACAATCATGTACTTCATTATCTACTGTTGAAGCTGAATATGTAGCTGTTGCAACCAACTCCACTCAAATCTTATGGATGAAGCAAATGTTGAAGGATGTAAGGGTAAGTTATGATGAGCCTATTTTTATTTAGTGTGATAATACTACCACTATTGATATGTCAAAGAATCTGGTATTTCATTCCAAATCAAAGCATATCTCTATAAGGTATAATTTATTGAAAGAAAACATTGAAGCAAAGGAAGTCAGATTGGTTTATGTGCCTACTAAGGAATAAATTTCATATATTCTAACCAAACCATTACCTAAAGATACCTTTAAATATCTTAGAAATCAGTTGGGGTCACCACCCCTTCGGAAGAGACTTGGTGATGCAGGGATGCATCAATCTGATGAGCTTATTAGAAATATCTTCTGATCCAAGTTGATGAGATGATGTTTCTGCAAAGGGGGGGCAGTCAGTTGTTCAGTATGGCATTATACCTTTATCATTGATTTAAAAGGGGGAGAAGTGTTCATGTGAAAAATAGATAATCTCAGTTGGAGAGATTGATATATTGTATGGCGGTGAGATATTTTGTTGTTTCTTCATTCCTTGGCACTTGGATGTTTTTCACATTCAATGTTGCCATCAATTTCAAAGGAGGAGATTGTTGAAAATATGCAGGAATTGATTATGTGTTGTCATTGAAGTCAACACTATATCCCAGTTGGTTCTGTATCCTGATTGGTTCCTTTTACGATTTGTCTTGGTTTTGGCAGATTCCGATCCAGTATGATCAGATCATTGGATTCAGTTTTGGATGGTTATTCAAGATGATTTTATCGATGTCACATTCAGTTAGTTCTTGATTTGGCTCTCCGAAAGCTATAATTTATGTTATGGTTTACTGGTTGATATTCTTGGTACTTGTTGGCGATACCAGTTGGTGATATTTGATGAATTGGTTGATTGATTTTGGTCCGACTTCTAGAAATGGTTCCTAACATTTTGAAGGTGTTCTTGATCGTGTCCTAATTGTTTGATGACTCCGGATTGGCTAGCATGATGATTTGGTGGTCCTATTTGGACACAGTTGGATAATCCATGTTATTGCACTAAGGGTTTCTATCAGTTGGTGAAACATGTTGCATTTGGTCTTAGCGTGATTTCCAAAGGATATAATTGTTTGAGAATTTGAATTAGGACTATGCTATGTAATGTAAATCACAATATTGGTCAGGTGGTATTGTGTAATATATTTTTTGTAATTATGGTCTATAGGTTTAGGGTTTATCTGACCTTGTTTATCAAGGTTGATGATCAATATATATAGGTGACATATTCATGTAATTTGTGGATCGATTCTGCATTATCAGTGTGAGGTTAATGTGCAAACAAGGATACATCATTTAGCGGAGGGTTGCGAAGAGTTTAGGTATTGTAGGGAAGACATTGTGCTTAACCAAAACTATATCCAACATTAGGCAATGCTATTTTGATAGTTCATTTTCCTCCGATTGTAATCTGATGGTTATGCAAGTCAGTGAGACTTCCCTTTTGTGATGAGCAGTGTGCTCTAGGCGGTTGGCTTAATTGCAAGTGCAATCCCCATTGTAATATTTTCACATACTCCTGTAGAAGTATTATCTGAGTGCGGTTTTCCTCCAATATCAGAGTTGTATAACAATTGAAATCTGATTTGTTCAACACTACAATGATCTATTTGCATAGTTTTGGTGTTTTTCTTATCTGGTGATGGTGTTAATACTATATGAGACCTATTTGGTGGTGTAGCATGTTGTGATTGTTCTTGGAGATATTCCTAGTGGTGTAGCATGTTTGAGCATTTGATTTGGGTCCATGTTATGCATTTATGTTGTAATATTGGTCCAGTGGTTGATCTTTATATGGGGTGTTGAGATTATTGATATTATGTCTATTAGGTTGAGCTGACCTTATGCCTAAGGTTGATGACCGGTATATATAGATGGATTATTCATATAATTCATAGGTGTGGTGGTGTCTACATTATCAGAGAAACTTTTTTGTGCAAGGTATAGCGAATCTATCCTTCGGTGAAGTGTTTGAGTAGAGGTTATAGTGTTGCAGACTGTATGAGCTTAACCGAAACTACTATCAAGCATTTGGAGATGTTATTTCTTCAATTCATGTAATCTAGATTGTTATCCACTCTTTATGTAAGTCAATGAGACTTCTTTGTAAGGTAGTGGACCTTCCCTGAGGGTTGGAGCCTTTCGAGTTATTATATCTTGAGAAGTGAGCCTGAATGCATGTGCATTCCTCATTGTAAATATTTCACATAATACTATAGAGTATCATTTCATTGTGGTTAGGGTCCCACCGTGGTTTTTCCCTTAACTGGGTTTTCCATGTCAAAATCTTGGTGTTATGTGTTGTGATGCTATTATTCGTATCTTTCTTAGTGCTACAGTTGAACAGTTTTATTTTTGAGATGATTTTTGGTATTCTGGTGACAACTTTTTTACCCCCCCCCCCTTTCCTCTCAGTTGTCTCTCCTTATTGTTGCTAACACCCTAGACCTACTTGAGCAACCAAGTTATGCTCTTAATCTTCTAGCTCACTTTCACTTGGTTGATTATAAGCCTATATTAACTCCTATTATTTTTGAAGTGAAGCTTGAGGTGAATTGTTCCACACCATTGGGTGATTCCGCTTGGTATCATTAGGGTAAAAGTACAAAGTTGTGTCACACTTTATAAAGGAAATGGCCAATGCTGATTCAACTTTTTAAATTAAATCAATAGAAAGTGAAATATATGATTTGAATTTTGAAATGATCTGAACTAATCAAATTTATATTCTTATGTCTATTTTAAGTTTGTAATTTTAACAAAAATTTAAAAAATTATTTGAATATAGTTTTAAATAAAGTAAACACTATAATTTAGTTGCTGAAAAAATGTTGAAATTGAAGTTACACAAGCCACCACACTTTATTTAGTAAAATTTACTTTTTTTTCTTGAATTTTTTTGTATATATTGATAACTTGAAACTTTAGTGCATGGATATATTGTTTACTATTTTTTATAAATATATATTTTTCAATAAATTTGAAAAGTTTTGTGTGTTGAAATATAACTGTTTCTAATTCCCACCACCTTTTTTCTTAATTATTTATCCAAATCAGAAAAGAATTATATCATCTTGACATAGATTCTTTTCTCTACTGCATAGTAGTTTTCCTTGACAAGATAATCAACCTTATATTTTAGTGCTGATAACCTACTTTCAATAAAAATAAAATATAAAAAATAAAAAACTAATTAAAATATTAAAAGACATATATTTTGGAAAATTCACTTATAGATCTATAAAAGGGTATTTTTACATTTCAAAACAAATATTATTTATAAGAGTAGGAGTTGTTGTAACATCAAGTTTTTTTTTTTTTTGTAATTAAATCAAAAGTAGTATAAAATATACATTTAGTAGACACTTCCAATTGGAAAAGTTGTGTCCCATATATAACTTAGCTATAATGAATCTATATAGACCATATGTTTGACTAAAATTAATTTTTAATTAGAATTACTTAAATTCACTTGTGCTGATAAGTTTGCCTGAAACGTGACACAGTTTTGTGCTTTTACCCATTAGCTTGTTGGTAGCCTCATCCACCCAATTCACTCACTCTAATATTTTATTTATAGTTTGTAATATTATTTTTTGTTTTGTTATGGAGACACATGAGCTTCATTGGAAAACAAGAAAACACATTTTACACTATATGTAGGGAACTCATAGATGTGAGATTCAATATATAGAAGGTACACATTTTGATTTGATTAGAGATGCAAACTCTAACTAGGCTACCGATCTTAATGATTAAATATCCATATCATGATATACTTTTTACCTTGGTTTTAGTTGATTTGTTGTTAAAGAAAGAAGCATCATGTGATTGTTGTTTCTTTGATTCTGTCTAAGTATCATGGGGCTATCAATACTAGTACTAAGGTTATTTAGCTTGAGAATATCCTCGCTAAACTTGAAATTACTTTGCCAACTATCAATCATCAATTTTCGTAACTAGACTTCCATCAAGAATAAATGATTAAATATCCATATCATGATATACTTTTTACCTTGGTTTTAGTTTGATTTGTTGTTAAAGAAAGAAGCATCATGTGATTGTTGTTTCTTTGATTCTGTCTAAGTATCATGGGGCTATCAATACTAATACTAAGGTTATTTAGCTTGATAATATCCTCATTAAACTTGAAATTACTTTGCCAACTATCAATCATCAATTTTGGTAACTAGACTTCCATTAGGAATAACTGAAATAATTTGAAGTACAATTAGTATTATAACCATTTCAATGGCAATGTACATGTTAGTTCACATTTGGACCTCGATATAAATTAAGATTTCAAGAGATTTTATTTACTTAAATTTTTTATGAATTATTTAACCTCTTGGTTTAGGGAAACTTAAGTTAATAAATATGATTTATGAGTTGCTAAATAATACTTGAGATTTTAAATCCAAATTGAAGCTTAAAAAATGTAACTAATTAACAAAAGATCAATTTGACTTGTGGTCTATTTTAGAAGAGTTGCTTTACCTATGTGTGTGTGTGTGTGCGCGCACCCATGCACATGCACACACACAAACACATATGATAATTGAAATTTTAAATCCAAATTGAAGCTTAAAAATGCAATTGATTAACAAAAGGTAAATTTGACTTGTGATATATAAAGAAGGAAATAAAGTATATCAATAATTTTAAGGTAAACCAATTGATGAGAACTATATAAAGAAAAAATTATTTAGATTTATCTTTTCTTATGATTTAATAATTACATTATCTTGATTTTAGACTACTATCAATTACTATTTTCTTCCATCATATAATAAATTAAATTATTAATTATCATATACATATTCACTATAATCCTTAATACAAGAACACAATAGTTCTGATTAGATAAAATCAGGATAGGTCTAAGCCTTTAGTTAACCACCACGAAGGTACACACAAGAGAGGAGCTCACAAGAAGTGAGACCACCAAGACCACAAAAACTAAAAAAGGCAAACCATTTTTTTAAAAGAGGTTTTTGACCAGAACCATAACCATTGGGAAGAAAAGTCCCACACAAATAAAATCACCTAATCAGAACATAGGGGTTTAGGAAGTCACCTTGAACCATCCTCCTAAAAAACCCCCTCATAATAGGATCAAATTGGCGAAGGGAATAGACAACCAACAACATATTTTGAAAGGGTTTATGTAACCTTTTGACAATAGGGCCACCAAAGAACACAAATAAGACTATGGAGGCACCCAAGGACCTCGAAATGGAAGAAACACCTATCCATTCCATTATAACATCAAACAAAGAAACCATAGAGTGAACTAGCACAAAAAAACTCAAGGGGTTTTGAAATGAACCTATGAATCTTTGCTTGGATGAAAAACTTGCAAAAAACTCATCATGGGCCACCTCAATAGGACAACTATCAGTAGAAACATTAGGAATCATAGCCCTGGAAGGTAAGAACATAAGGGGAGAGATTCCAGCCATCAACTCAAAGACAAGAAGATACCAACTAAAACTCTAAACATAAAGTACTAAGAGAATAGTTCTAAATAGGCAAAACACATGACAGGGGGAGTAGGGGGGAAAAGATGAGATCCTCAAAAGCGACAACATCCTCCAATAGAAGTAAGGATCCAACATAGTAGTAGGAAGAAAGGAAACATAGTCATCTATGGCTAAATGCCCACAAGGTAACCAACCCTCAATACTCATCCCCAAAACTCCCATCATAGCACATGGAAAACTACCTCTATAAACCACATCATCATCCTCAAGAAAGACTAAATCCAACCCCCACAAACACCCATCAACAAAAGAATACTTAATGATGAAAGCGCCTTCAAGGCTCATCTCCATAGGGTCACTGAAAGAAGCACAATAAATAGCACTCTGAACACCCTTTCCAAATAGGAAAAAAAGTACTAAAAGACATTCTCACATAGGGGAAGGCAAGGCTACCCCATTCCATGTTGCTGAGTTGTTGGATATTGTTGCTATTGGCATATCTTGTTGTCATTGATGTCAACATATTCCTATGATTTGTTTCTTTGATGATTGTAGATTGGTTTATTGGGTTTATGATTCAGTATTGGAGTATTTCTTATATCATTATATCATTCTTGATTGGTTTCAATGATTCAGGAAATTGGTTGATCATATTATTTGATCTGGTTCATGGTTTGTTTATTCTAATTAGTTCTTTACAGAGTTCAGTATTTCCTCCAGTATATTCTAGTGTGATCAGATCTTGAGATGTAGTTTTGGGATATTGTTTGGGATATTCATGTATATCTTCATTTTAGTAGAATTGTGATTTGGTACCTCGCAAGATATCTTTCCATGTGGTAGTTGCTACTATCTCTATTTTCCCGAGTTTCAGATGTTGATCGATGAGGATAAATGATAAGTGGTGCTGGTGCAGCTATTGTGGATGATTATAACATGTTTGTTGTTGTTTCCTAATCATGTCCTATTTGTTTTGATGATCTACATTGATCATTTTGCATGGTTTTGGTGTTCTATTTATCTAGTGGTGTTCTTCATGTTATGTGAGACCTATTTGGTGTTGTAGCGTATTGTAGTTGTTCTTGGAGATGATTCGGAGGTGTTGCATGTTTGAGCATTTGATTTGTCTCCATGTTATACCATGTATGTCATAATATTGGTCTGGTGATTGATCTTTGTATCGGGTGTTAAGTTTTTATAATTAGGTTTTTTTGGGTTGAGCCAAACTTGTTGTCAAGGTTGATGATCACCATATATAGATGCATTATTCATGCAATTTATGTATTAGTGAGGTGTATGCATCATCAAAGAGACATTTGTGCGAACAAGTGAAGAAATCATTCACAATTGTGTTTGAGCAGAGATTGAACAATTGCAGAGCAGACAATTGTGCTTAATCAGAACTATTCTCAAGCATTTATAGATAGTATTTTTTTTAGTTCATTTATTTCCAGATTGTTGTACAAATTTTTTGTAAGTCAGTGAGACTTCCTTGTAAGGTAGTGAACCTTCCCTGAGGGTTGTAGCCTTCCAAGTTATTGTTCTTTGAGCAGTGAGCTCTAGGTAGTGAGCCTAAATGCAAGTGCATTCCCATTGTAATTATTTCACATACTACTGTAGAGTATCATCTTATTGCGGGTAGGTTCCCACTATGGATTTTCCCTTAACCGGGTTTTCCACGTCAAAAGTTTGGTGTTATGTGTTGTGTTGTTATTGTGCTTATCTTTCTTATTGCTGCAGTTAATCAGATTTACATTCAAGGTTAAATTTGTGATTCTAGTGAAAACTGATTCACCCCCACTCTCAGTTTTCCTTCATTATTGTTGCTAGCACTCCAAAGACCTGCAATACCTGAGAAAGAAACCCAACTTTGCCCAAAAGCCTAGCTCTATAGGTCTAGAGATACAGAGCATAAGATCCCATTGTAACACCAAAGCCTCCATAAGAATCCATCCCCAAGTAAAGCTACTCCACAAATGAATGTGAGCCAAAGAAATGTTGTGAGGAGGCACACCAAAGGCCAACAAAGTAGACAAGGATGCAACCAACAATCGACAACAAACAAATGCCACAACACTTAAATAGGGCACAACCAACAATAGCCCACAATCTCCACCCACCGAAACCCCTACTCTCATTGTCATAAGGAAAAGAAAAGTATCCCAGAAAGGAGTACATGAAGGGCACCACAAATCTAGAGTAGGAGGGCAACGAGCAGCCAACGAACCTGCGAAGACAAAGTTGGACCAATGAGCATTTGTTGCCCCAAAAACAAACAGGCCCAACCACCATTCCAACATAGCCTGTAACCGTCGACTACCCATGAATGAGACACACAAAAACACGTCAAAGGAACAAAACCCCAAAACAAAGGTCCATGGCACAAAGGTGTTCATCCATAGCCCAAACCATGACACAACAACCCCAATCATGCAAAGGAAGACACCAAACACACCTACTAGAGCAAAGAAAACACCGAACCGGGCAAAAAAAAACCTAACCCAAGCTAGCATCCACCACAACCAAGGCAAACTCCTCATCATCTACTTCCCCATCATCATCTTTGCCCTCTTCTGAATCACCAACCCCCTCTAAAACCCTAGCACACAGTACCACTCCCATCAGACTTTGTGTCTATTTTTAGGTTGGAAGTTGGTACTTCTTTTTTATAAGAACACAATAGTTATATAAGAACAAGTAGTATTCTAATTCAATTGGTTTGGCCATTATACCATAAAAACATTTAGATTGTAAAAAAAAAAGGTCAGCAACAAATAAAAATTTAAATTTTGAAATAGATAAATTGAATTGAACTCCCTGATCTAATCCAAAAATTGATCTTATCATATACCATATTTTTAAGTAAAAAATATATATAATTAGTAAATTTAAAATAATAAAGATCAATTAATATTCAAAAAATTATATATTATAGTTATATATTTAAATAATAAATTTAATTTAAAAAACTTATAAATATATAAGTTTATCCCTTAAATTACATTTTACACATCACATTAATTTCTAAAAACAAAAACTGTAACAAGCACATATATTACGCATTAAAATATTGACGGCATCAGTAGCACAAGCAATTTCTAGCTTCCCTCATGCTTACAAAGTTGCAGTGGTCGTATACTAACAGAAAACTTTGTCCATGTATACTAAACCAACCCTATGTATAATGGTATCTACTTGAACTTATTCCCTGTTATACACCGATCAACAGCTAAAATTGCATCATCATACAAATTGAAGACTCTCCCTCTCACCCTCTTATTGAAAGTCAATATTCCAATCACAATAGAGAATCCCAAACCATAACTCAATCCAAGTCCGATCCCCCACCCTTTCATTTCACCATCTGAATTCTCTACTTTACCAATTGTATCAATACTTGTGCAGTTGTCATAGCCAGAAGAGTTGTTGCAGACTCTTGTATTGGTAAATAGAATCCCACTTAGCTTAGGATTGCCTAAGTAGGACGACTCCCCAAAGGTTAGAAACTGCCCCCCGTGGGGTACTTTTCCATCAAGCATGTTGTAAGATAGATTCAAGAACTGCAAATAACTCAGCAACTGAAGTTCTAACGGAATTTCGCCATTCAGCCTGTTTAGTGAGAGGTCCAGAGACTCTAGCTGATCCATGCCTCCCAGTGTCTTCGGGATTTGGCCACTGAGATGATTTCTTGAAATATTAAGGGCTATCAAGCCCTTAAGGGATCCCATTGTGAGAGGAATATTCCCCGATAAATTGTTGTTTGAAAGATCAATACATTTAAGAATGAAAAGAACTTTCACAAACTCAGCATCGGCACCTTTCCAGGAAATTGCAATTTTATTTGTATATATTGTATTATCGTTAGTATGCTTTTCCAAATGGTTTGGATTACTCTGTGATGCATTGACCATTGCAAGCAAGTTTGTAAGGTTGCTTGGGATAGGTCCTGAAAGGTGGTTGTGTGAAAGGTCCAGAATTTGAAGATTTGGAAGGTGAATCACCTGGTGTGGGACACTGCCATGGAAATGATTGGACCTTAACACCAACACATGCAGTTGTGATAGCTTTCCAATCCAATGGGGGATTGTGCCTTGTAAATTATTATTTCCCAAATCCAATACTTGCAGAGAGCGGCATTTTGAAAGCGAAGACGGAAGAACTCCTCTCAACTGATTACCAGCAAGCTTCAATGTATTAAGCTGTTTCAGGTTTCTCCATTCTGCTGGAATTTTACCTTCCAGATGATTCTGCGCCAAATCTAGAACACTGAGAACAGAACATTTCCTTGTCAAATGAGGAGGAATGCTGCTCAGCATATTACTTGAGAGGTCAAGAACTTGCAAATCTGAAGGGCAAATGTAATCTGGAATGGCTCCACTGAGATTGTTCCCCGACAAGGATAAAAACCACATATTTGAAAGGTATGCACCCCAATCAGCAGGAATAGAACCATTAAAATGATTAACCGACAGATCCAACAGGTGAGCATCAGGAGGAAGAGGAAGAGGACCTTCTAAGCTGTTACTGTGCAGATCGAGATACGAAAGATTCATGAATGTTAGACCAGACGGCAGCGAACCTGTTAATTGGTTGCAACTAAGGTTCAAATAATAAAGACTGGTCAAGTCCCATATCCATGATGGAATATTTGTTGCGATGCTGTTAGCAGACAGATCCAGCTCTATCAAGTCATATTGGGTCACTAGAAACGGTGGAATTCTTTCTAACTTGCAGGAAGATAGTCGCAGAGCCCTGAGGTTTTTAAACTGTGGAAGCCATGTTGAATCACTAGTCACAGTTAGGTGATTATCGGAAAGGAACAGATATTCAAGTCTAGTGAGATTATCGAAGAGAGAAAGGGAAATGGAGCCACTTAAACTATTGGAGTTCAGCCAAAGGTGTTTTATGCTAACAAGATCTGAAACTGTGTGTGGAATTGGGCCATCGAATTGATTGTGCCTGAGGTCAAGATATGAAAGGGAAGAAAGTGTTCCCAACGAAGGTGGGATTGACCCCGTTAACTTGTTGTAGAACAGATCCAAACAAACAAGTTTAGAGAGATTCGCGATGGACAGAGGAATTTTACCTTCAATACTAGTATTGAACAGACGAAGAATCTCCAAGGATGACATATTCCCTATAGCAGATGGAATTTCGCCCTCCACAGCTGTCCGTGAAAGAATAATGCTAGTCAGTGACGGAGAAATATGTTGCCCTATGAAAGAAATATCTCCTCCAAGATTGTAATTGTCGGAGAGATCAAGTGACACCAAGTGGGCAGTCACATTTTCAAACCAAGCAGGTATTTGCGCTGACAAAGAATTCTGTGAAAGACGGAGATGAAGGAGAGAAGTGAGGTTGAGCAGGAAATTGGGAATTGGTCCGCTAAGCCCACAGTCAGACATGCTGAGTTGTTGAAGGTTGTGTAGATTGCCAACAGCTTCACCCCACCCTTTGCTTACAGAGATGTTTACTCCATCCAGACACAGATTTTCCAAGCTTACCAGATTTGATAAGCTTTCCAAACTCACATTAAATTCACTTACATAGAATTCATTTACATCGCCAGCATCAAACAAATTAAGAAAAGTGAGTTTCTTTAACATTCCAATATGTGGAGCGAATGTACCTTTGAAGTAGTTCTCACTGAGATCGAGGTGCTCTAACTCTGCAAGTTCGAACAACGATGAATGGATGTAACCCTCCAACTCGTATCCACTCAAATCGAGTAAAGAAACATGGCCTGTGCCGAAGTTACAACCAACCCCACTCCATGTGCAGCAATTCAATCCGTGCCAGGAACTTAGCTTTCTCTCCTCATCTACAACTGCTTCCTTGAAGTCCAGGAGAAGATTTCTTTCAGTGAGGGGGCACGCAATTGCAGGATAAGCGATGAAACATAAGAGGCCCCATGATATTGTTATGACTGTAAGGGCAACTCTGCTATATGCAAGCGTAGCTTCCATGTCTTCCGCAAACTAAAGTGCATATATCTTCGCTTTCAATTAAAAGAGCTGATCAGAGAACAGGGAATATGATGACTAAATACATCCCTTGGTTCGCTTAAACATCGTTGTGATAATGGGCGTGCCGTTTATTATTGGAGGATTCGAAAAGTAGACATTTACTTTCACATTCACACAATTACTATTATTGAACAAGTTGAAATGTAGTGTTTTCATACTTGCACAATCAGACATCTTCTCAGTATTATTGAATGAATCAAAGAGTCAGTCGATCATGATAGTTTTGTCATTTCTATGTACGATTGAATGAGTGGAAGTGTATTGGTCTCACATTCACACAGTATTTAGTATCGTATTCGATGTATTATTGAACAAGTGGGAGTGCGGTGGTCTCACATCGACACAATCGCATCTACCATCTTCCATGCATTACTTTGTAAGTGGAAAAGTAGCCGTCCCACATCTACCATTTTCCCGTCCATATATTACTTTGAGTGAAAAAGTAGCAGTCTCACATCCAAGTGGATAAACTGTGCACTGGTAAAGCATACAAAATTCGGGGTGGTTCTCATACACTCATTCACATTAAGACGTTTTTAAAGTTTTAATATTTGATAGGAAATCTCATATTTTTCTTAGTGTTTTAAATTAGAAGTTTAATTTTCAGTTCTAATGTTATTAGTTTTTTATTAAGACAAAAACAGGTTTTGAAGGGACTGAAACCCTTTACATTATAAAAGTTCCATGAAGTCTTAATCAACAGTTAATACAACAAGGAATATTAAAACTGAAAGGCCCCATAACAAAAGTAAGACATTAAACAACTTATGAGGCACAGACCAAACATTCCTTTTTTTCATTGGTTCAGTTAATCAAATATATAATTAAAAAAAAATTGAACAAAAATCTTATAGCTTGTATTTAATTTTCTATTTCAAATAATTGTAAAATATTATTTATTTATATATTGGATATAATGAATGTAAAAGAAAAAAAATTCTTCTTTTAAAAAAATGATATCTTAAGGATCTAATTCATTAAATCATGTGTCCACTCTATTAATGGTTTGAATGACATGATCACTATTGTACATGTCATACATTTTAAACTTTTGTGTATTTTTTATTGATTTATTTTGAAAATGGCCATTGCAAAAATTGCCGACTCTATTAATGTTTCAAATGACAATTAATAATGTTATAGATATGACATGGTGGCAAAATAATTTAATTGAAAGTTACTTCTTTCTACAATTTGACAATCTACAATAATTTGTTGACTATAATCCATCATATGTACAAATTTTTCCATTGAGATAAGATATATACAATCTTATCTTGAACTACATTCTAAGTAGTGGGTTTAATTTGTGTGTGGTGTGTTCATAGAAAGAGAAGGTATGTAGTGTTTCTAATACCCATGCCCTATTTTGTTTCTCATATTTTCATATGTTTTCTATGTATCATCTATTAGGATTTTGATTCTCAAAGGATATAAATAAATTCCTAGTCTTTAGATTGTTTGCAAAATAGTGATTTTGAACAAATTAATAAACAAATCCCTCTCTATAATCTTACCCAATTTTTCTAAAGATTTAGTTACAAGTCTTTGAGTCTATATAGAAAGCTTGTGCTAACTATAATTAACAAGGTTGTAACCACAAATAAAATCCAAACCTTTCACACTTTCTTTAAAATACATAGTTTTCCCCTTCCAATTACTATTAGATATCATTTTTTAATTGTTAAATTTAAAGTAACTAGATTTTTTTTGATAATGGTTGCATATTTTAGGTTAAGGTTTCTCAATACAATAAAAAGTAAAATAAAATAAATGTATATTACAACAATAATTATTGTCATGAAAAGAAAATTTAACTACAATCATCAACTACTCTACCTAATAAGAGAAAGCCATGTATGATGGAGAAGGCTAGGTGAATATTGGGTTAAGTTAAATTTTGACAAGTGTAGCAAGACAAAAGCTGGTGTGGCAATGACTGTGGGAATTATAAGGGATTCTAAGGGGAGACAGATAGAAGGAATATGATTGAATATTTGGGTCAAAAACTAACAATGAAATGGAAGCTATGAAATGGAAGCTATCGTCTTTTGGTAGGGTCTTAAAGGAAACTTCATCCATTGGTTTAATAATGTCTCTATTGAAGGGGGATTAAAAAAATTTAATAAATGTTCTAGGGTCAAAAGCTTCCTTGTCATGGAAAATAAAAAATTATATGGAGGATAGTAAGCATATTATAGAGTTGTTCTCAAAATTGGGAAGCTACCCACACCTATAGAGAGGGAAATAAAGTCGTGGATACATTTTCTAATGAAATATTTAAGTTTAAATATTGGAAATCCCTCATCATGTCATCAAGGATATATTTTAAACAATAATAGATATGAAGGGTTGATTAATTATGCATAAAAATGAAATATTTAAATTAGTATTTATTGTTATTCTTGTGTGAAATGTGAATAACTTTCTAGAGCTGAGGTGGAAAAGAAAGGATTTGGTGACTTGGCAATGCCATGACATCTCTAAACTTTATGAAGAATATTTGGGTAATGATTGCCAAATTGATAGTAATATATATCCCTGGGAGATTTATAAAATTAATATCTTTATTCACAATAGAAAAGTGTATGAGTACACCTTGTAGAAGGACTCCCTGCAATAATTATTGTTTATAAAGAAATAAAGAAACTATGGAGAGAAGAAAGAGAATTAACTTTATGTTTTTTCTTGTGTGTTAGATAGAAAGGGGATTTTGGTCAGCCACAAGATTTTATTTCAATTAGTTTCTAGAACTATCTACTAAAAGATTAGTTTTTCTTGCTCTAGGTTCTGGTAGTGTTGAGTGTTTTGGTTTTAGGTACACAATAATTTCAATCATGGGAAGCCAGAGGTTATGAGTTGAGCCCACTTTGTATGACTCTCGTAAAAAAAATACCCAAGTTTGGGATTTTTTGATAGGGGAAAAAATCCCTTGTTCAAAATTATGAAAGATAGTGACGAATATCTATATGTTGTTATTCATGAATAGCATGAGAAAGTCCCTCAATTAAGCCAAGAAAAAGCATATGAGGATTACATTTTTCTTTTTTTTGGAAGATGGAGAGAGACTGAAAAGGCACCAATATGGATTTAGTAGAGAAAAGGTGTTGCTGCCATGGGGAGATATAAGTTATTACTTAATAAAATATTTCACTTTGGAGGGGAGATTTTCTATAGTCTATGGCTACCACTACTCTCTCCTAAATCACTTAAGTCACCACAAACCCTTTAAGTTACTTGTTTTTCCTTTTCTCTTTCATAAAAAAATGTGTTGCTAAAGGGATTTATCCTTTGTTACACAAGGGTCTTATTTATACAATTTTTAACTATTGTTTATAGAACATTCCTATCACTAACCTTGCCTTGACCCATAATTCCCTTCACCAAAGTCAAGACCCCCCACTACCATGTATTTCAAAGGAAAAAATTGCCTTAAAGGATGATAAGCCTTCCTCTTCCCATGCTATCTCCTTGTGAAAATCCTTTTTCATCTCTTCCAAGAAAAAAAAACCTTAATATTGATTGTTGTTGTTTGACAGATTTGCCACCTAACTCTATATTCTTTCACCCATGGAAGTGACAACTAAAAATTAATGATTGAGACAAATGTTAATGATGTTTTACATCCACTCTCTAATTATTTTACAAGGTGTGACTACCTTCTAATAATATACAAAGAATAGATTCTACGTATGTTTTTAACTAGAAAGTAAATAAGGTAGATCTTTTAACTAGAAAGCTTTAAAGGCAAGAAATCATAACAAAATTGTTGGCATTGTGTTGTCATTGATGTCAATTGGTATGGGAGATTGATGAGTAGTTTTGTCATTGATGCATACCAAAAATAGTGTCATTGATGTCAACTAGCATAGCAGGTCACCAGGAAGGAAGAGAATGCCATCTAGCATAATGATCATTGGAGTCACCGGTACATAAGTTAGTATTGGCTTGTGTTGAAGACATAAGGACTGGAGACTGGTATTGGATAACAAACGGTAAGTGATATGTTGGAAGTGCATTGTTGCCAACTGGCAAGTGAGCTAATGTAGAAGTGCCAACCGGTATGTTGTTGGATGTTTGTGTTGGCATAGATGCAGAGTTTGATGACATGATGATAGTGTATGTTGTCATTGATGTCAATATGATGAAGTGTGAATCGGTATAAGTGAATCGGTATGATGAAGTGTGAACCGGTATGTTGAAGTAAGTAAACTGGCAAGTGAACCGGTATATGCAAAGTTTGTATCAGGGTTTCACTTGATATGACTACTGGTTGGTAGTCTCAGCTTCAAGGTTTCTGGTTGATGCATTCCAAGTCTGTGTGATTTGATCGACGACATCCTATGATGAGTTAGCATTGAAATGAATATTAGATCACATTTCCTTGAGGATCTTGCATGAAGAGATTGATTCTATCTACCTCGGGAATGTGCAAAATCTTAGTAAATGGTGGAGAGCATGTGATACTTATGTTGTCCCTACCAGTACTCTCACTGATGATCAAAGAAGAAAAATTTAGGAGAATGGGTAAGTCATGGAAGCTCTCATCAGCAGTCTATCTGATATTGAGTTTATAGATGTTCAGGATAGAGACAATCCCAAAGATGTATGGGATACTTTGGAGACTATCTATGGTGGTGATGAGCATGTGAAGCACGCTAAGGAAGAAAGCTTTAAAGGAAAATTTGAAGACATGCGGATGGTTGAAGGAGAGACCATTCAACAATATGGGATAAGAATTAAAACTGTTGTTGGAGACATCAAGAGTGCAGGAGGTACAATGGATGATCCCACCATTGTTAGCAAGGTTTTGAGATCCTTATTACCAGTCTATGCAATAACGGTTGCCACTATTCAGGAGTTGAGATCTATTGACAAGACAAAGGTATCCCTAGAGTCCATAATTGCTAAGTTGACCGCATATGATCTAAATAGTTATGATGACAGTGTTCAGAAGACTAAATCAGCCTTTAGAGCATCTGCTGCACTATCTAGAAAGGGAAAAGAAGCTAGTACCAGATATGAACCTAGACAAAATAGAGATATGGATGATGAGGAGATCCTAATGGAATTTGAAGCTCTTCTTGCCAAGAGACTTCCTAAGGGAACTGGAAAATATAGAGGTAAGCTCCCTTTGAAATGTTTTTCTTGCAATAGGATAGGACACATTGCTTTCAATTGTCCTAATAGTGATATTAAGGACAAACCAGAGAAGTTTAAAAATTTCAAAGGAGGAAATAGGAGAAACTGTCTTGTTGCAGTCGATGAAGGTGTCACTGATGATGAATCAGAAGATGAAGAAAGCGAAGACATAGTGTTTGTAGCCATTAAGGAAGATGTGCTAGACAAGAAGGCTCTTGTCTCCTGCTTTAATAATTCTAATGAGTGGATTATTGATAGTGGATGTTCTCACCACATGACTGGTGACCGGAAAACTTTTCTGTCACTGGAAGAGTATGATGGAGGTGTAGTCCAATTTGGTAATGATGCACCATGTATGGTAAAAGGCAAAGGGTCCATCTCTCTTAATGGAAAAAGTAGTGCTGATAATGTGTATTGGGTAGAAGGTCTCAGACATAACCTTTTGAGTGTTGCCCAGCTGAATGATAAAGGACTCACTCAGGAATTCAAAGGTGGAGTGTGCAAAATAAAAGGAAAGAGTGGTGAACTGATGGCCTCTGGTATGCAGACTAGAGATAACTTATTTTAATTAAATACAAATATCAGTGAATCTCTAATGGCTAAGTTTGATGACAGTTGGATATGGCATAGAAGACTCTGCCATGTAAATTTTGATAATATTGTGAAGGCTAGTAAGATCAAGGAAGTTAGAGGATTGCCTGTGCTGAACAAACCAGAGAATCCTTTGTGCAGAGAATGTCAACTGGGGAAAATGTCTTCCTCAACCTTCAAAGGTAAATCTTTCATAGTAGATAATTTACTTGATCTTGTGCATATTGATTTGTGTGGTCCTATCAAAACTAGGAGTGTTCAGGGAGATAGGTAATTTATGATTCTCACTGGTGATTGCTCAAGAATGATGTGGGTCACATTCTTGAAAGACAAGTTTGAATCTTTTGGAAAGTTTAAAGCCTTTAGAGCACTAGTTGAAAAGGAAAGCGGTAAGAGGATACAATGCCTTAGAACAAAACAAGGAGGTGAATTCACTTCTAGTGAATTCAATAAGTACTATGAAGATAACGACATCAAGAGGAAATTGTCTGCCCCCTGGACTCCACAACAAAATGGCCTAGCAGAAAGGAACAACCAGACTATAGTTGAAGCAACTAGAACGATGCTGATTCAAGGGAAGGTTGCTCACACTTTTCAGAGAGAAGCAGTGAGCACTGTAGTCTACATTCTGAACCGGGTACTCATCAAGAAAGGTAAGGATAAAACTCCTTATGAGTATTGGATTGGTAAGACTCTAGTAGTAAGCTACTTTAGAGTATTTTGTAGCAAGTGTTATATCAAGAGAAGTGAACACCAGAGCAAGTTTGATGCAAAATGTGATGAGGGAATATTCCTAGGGTATTCCACCAAGAGCAAAGATCTCAAGTGTTTTAACAATAGGACTCAAAAAATTGTTGAAAGTATCAATGTTAGAGTTGATGAAACCTCTAAGAAACCTGAGGAAACCAACAGTGAGTGAGGGGTAGATGAATCAAGTGTAACCTTCTGGGAACTGGTTGCAAAACAACCAAGTACAATCAACAATGCTCCTACACCAGTAGATGCTGTGGTAGATGAAGATGAAGATGAGGATGAAGAGGAAAAGCTAGAGGAATCAGATAAGGATGCAGGAATACTTACAACAAGAAACGTCAGAGAGAATCCTTGCATGATTTCTGAATTTGAGCCCAAAACATTTAAAGAGGCACACAAAGATGAAGACTGGATTAAGGCTATGGAAGAAGAACGTGACCAGATAGAAAAGAATGGTACATGGTCTTTGGTTCCCAGACTTGAGCACAAAAATGTTATTGGCACCAAATGGGTTTTCAGAAACAAGCTGAATGAAGATGGCACAGTGGAAAGAAACAAAGCAAGATTGGTATGTAAGGGATATGCTCAAGAAGAAGGAGAAGACTATGGAGAAACCTTTGCTCCGATAGCTATATTGGAAGGAGTTTGAATGCTACTTGCATATGCAGCCTTCAAGGGATTCAAAGTGTATCAGATGGATGTAAAATCTGCATTTCTGAATGGAATACTTGAAGAAGTGTATATAGAGCAACCAGATGGGTTTTCCCTAATAGAAGATAGTGATATGGTGTGTAGGCTACATAAAGCCTTGTATGGATTGAAGAAAGCACCTAGAGCATGGTATGAACATTTAGACTCCAACCTTACGAAGATTGGATTTAAAAGAACAAGTGAAGATAGCAATATCTATCTGAAGTCAGAAGGAGATCAAATTCTGATCTGTGAAGTGTTTGTTGATGACATAATTTTTGGTGGAGATGATAAGATGAGCCATACATTTGCCGATGAAATGAAGAAGGAATTTGAGATGTCACTAATCAAAGAGATCAAGTTATTCATTGGACTAAAAATTCAATAAATGAAAGATGGTATCTTTATCACTCAGTCCAAGTATGTCAAAGAGGTCTTGAAGACCTTTCGCATAAAAGACAACAAACTGGTTGGTACATCGATGATGATCAGTTGTAAATTGTCTAAAGAAGATGATTCAGCGTTGGTGAATGAAAAGGAATACTGGTCAATGATTGGTAAATTTCACTATGTAGTACATAGCAGACTGGACATTGCACATGCAGTGGGCATTGCTGCACATTTTTAGAAAAGTCCAAAAGAATCCCACTTGATATCAGTCAAGTAGATTCTTAGATATCTGAAGGGAACTATAGATTATGGATTGTGGTATCCATACAATAATGATTTCAATCTCAAAGTGTTTACCGATGCCAACTGGGCTAGTAATGTGGATGATCAAAAGAGCACAACCGGTGGTGCATTCTTTCTTGGTGGTAGACTAGTCTTATGGATGAGCAAGAAGCAGAGTTGTATCTCTTAGTCCACAACAAAAGCAAAATATGTAGCAGCATTTATGAATTGTACTCAAACAATTTGGATGAAGCATGTATTAAGTGGTTTCAAAGTCCCTGTATCTGAATCGGTGAGTATCTTTTGTGATAACACAAGTACCATTAATATCTCCAAGAATCTGGTATTGCATGCTATAACCAAGCACTTCGAGCTCAAGTATCATTTCTTGAGGGAGAAAGTTTAGAACAAAGAGGTTGTATTGGAACATGTTTCCAGTAAGGAGCAGTTAGCAGGTATATTCACCAAGCCTCTACTGAAGGCTACATTTACCTATTTAAGAGGTGAATTAGAGGTGCTGCCCCTTCAAGAGGTGAACTAAAGGTATGTTCTCCACATCAGTCAAGTATTGCATTGTCAAATATTTTCAGGATTTATGTATTGAAGGATGCTACTCCTCAGGGGGAGCAACATAGTGGAACATGGAAGCTTGTGCCTCCACTTTGGCATTGTTGTCAAAGGGGGAGAAGATGTGAAGTGGAAAAGATATCTGCAATATTGAAGACATATAATATGGAAAACAATGTAGAGATATCTTTGTGTATTGTCATCAATACCAAAGGGGGATATTGTTGGCATATGTGCAGAGTTTGATGATATGATGATAGTTTATGTTGTCATTGATGTCAATATGATGAAGTGTGAATTAGTATAAGTGAACCGGTATGTTGAAGTAAGTAAACTAGCAAGTGCACTGGTATATGCAAATTTTGTATCAGGGTTTCACTTGATATGACTACCGGTTGGTAGTATCAACTTCAGGGTTTCCGGTTGATGCATTCCAAGTCTGTGTGATTCGATCGACGACATCCTATGATGAGTTAGCATTGAAAAAGATTAGATTGTGTTGCCACATCAACATTGTGTGTGTGAAGGATTTCCTTGAGGATCTTGCATGAAGAGATTGATTCTATCTACCTCGGGAATGTGCAAAATCTTAGTAAATAGTGGAGAGCGTGTGATGGGTTATCAGCTTCCAGAAGCAGTGAAGAACGGACAATAAAGAACGTCTTGAGATTTGTTCAAGATTGTTTTATCCTAAGTAATATGATTAAATGGTCAGGATTGGACCGATTGTATTGTTAACCTACATGCTTAGGGTTTTAGGTTTTGGCCACCGACCTAATTGTTATCTATAAGGACAATGATGTTTTTCATTTGAAGTTGTTGGCAAATGGATGTATGTGAAGTGATTCTTGCCAGACCGGAGAAGTGAGTAGAGATCTGTAGATTGTGATTGCAGATGTAAAGGAACTGAAGTGAATTTTCCATGGCATTGAGTGTTGTTATCAAATTAGTGTATTACCTATTGACTTCTAACCATTTCAACATTTGGAAAATCCCTTTACCGAGTAGCTTTAGCAGGCTTTTTGTAAATCTTTTAACAGGGTGACTCAAAATCATTGAGTTCTTCAAATCCTCTTATGAGGTAACCTTTAATAGGGTTTTAACCTCTAACCAAGTATTTAGCCATCCCTTAACCGGGTGATCCCTAGCAGGACCAGTTCCTAGCAGAACCTGTTGTAAAGTCTTTAACTAGACTAGACTCCTAACAGAGCGGACTTCAAGAGAGTTCAAGAATAACTTGTGGGTATTCATTCCCACCGTGGTTTTTCCCAGTTGGGTTTCCATGTGAAAAATCAGTGTTTTATGTGTGATGCTTTTTCATGTGATGATTTAGTGTTTTTTGTTAAGTGGTAAAGCATGCTGATCTAATGGTCATTGTATTTCTGATGTATTACTTGCTTAAGCATATGGGTGAAGTTGAAATGAGATATTAGGTTTTAAGAAGTTCTAAGTGTTACCGGTTTATGTCTTTTACAGTCTCATTGTGTTTTAATAGTAGTGTCTTGATTTGGGTTGATGATGCTATTTGCCAGTTAGAGAAGTCTTTGCAGTTTAAGTTATCGGAGAAATTTTTGTCTATACTGATTCACCCCCCCCTCTCAGTACGTGCTAGGTATTTACTGTTCATCATTATTCATTATTTTGGATGTGAAACAATAAGACTCCCATCGGATAAAGATGCAGTCACCAAATGATGAGAAGACTCATAGAGAGTGTACCCAATTAGATCATATGTGCATGCTTGAAGATATGCCTGCTCAAACAAGGAAGCCATAATGGTGCAATGTTGAATGAGATGACAAGGATCTACTCCCACTGACAAGTAGAGATTATCTCTTATTATGCATAGAATACATCATAGTCCTCCAAGATAAGACAAAAGAGTAGAAGGTAGGTGATTGAAGGCTCACACTGGATGAACCAGTGAAATACTAAGTTGCCTTAGGTACATGAAATCAAAGATATGTACCAGATTAACCAGATAGACATGATGAGTTGCCGACACAAAGAGGGAAGGATAGGTTTGTCACTTTGACAAACCAGTTGATAGGACAACCAGTCTATTGATGAAGAAGGCAAAGTTTAAGTAGTTGCCAAAAGAGAGTGTAACCGGATTTAAGATGGAGACCATTGAAGATTGATGACATGGTGTCACCAATGTACTTACTGGTAAGCATGTCCACTGGTAGAGCTAATAAAGTGATAAGTGAAGAGCTCTTGTCTGATGAATTTGAGTATGCAATGGTCTAGAATGTGAAGTAACTGGTAATGGTGTTCCACCAGAAGACAAGAAAATTACAAGCTTGAAGGCAGACTGGTTAGGGTATAACTGACAGGGTATGTGAACCGGTAGATGAAAAAGGTTGTGTGGTTGGTCGGTGATCTTGTTTGGATTGACACAAAAGAATTAGCAGAGGTGGATGCCAATAAAGTTGATACGTAGGAGATAGGTGTCATGCATACTGTGTTCAGTGAGGTAGGTGGTGACTGGTCAATATTAAAGTTGATAGTGTGTATCACGGGTCGAGTGTAGAAGGGTGCGGCACGAGATTGATTAGACAACATAGATCTGATTTAGTGGCTTAATGATCAAGGCCAAGTGTCCAAGTGTTGATCAGGGTAGGTGAAGCTATCTGCGTGATCGCTTCATAGGTGTTTGACAAGTGTAGACCGAAAGAGGTGTCATGTTTGCCAAATATGGCAAACGTGTTCTGGACGCATCGGGCTTGGTGGAGTTTGATTGATCCATTGTGGGTGGTCAATCTCTAGAAGGATATTTGATTGGATTTGATTTGCCTCAAGGTTGATGAAGGAACCCTAGTGTGTCAGAAGTTTGAATGTCATTTTGGTGGGAAGGCATAGTATAAATATGCAAATCGAAGACCAAATTAGCTTATGCTACAAGAGAGAGTTAGGCTAGTAAAGGGAGTGAGACTGGATAGATAATCAGTCAAGTGCTCATCAATAATCATAGAGGTTACTAAGTGCTCAAGAGAGAACATGTTAGAAGAGTGTAACCGACGAAGGGTGAAGCAACCGATAGACTATCATTGAGCCTGATAGTGGTCTAAACTTGTGCACATAATGAACTGGGAAAGGAATAAGAGAAGAGTGATCCTGTAGAGAAGAAACAGAGAATAATGGTTCAGGGGTTAAATTGACAAGTGAAGTAACCAGAAAGTTGTGAACCGGTAGTGAGAAGAGAACTAAGTACCGGAAGAGAAGATACAAAGGTTGAACTAGTAAAGTTATAGCAGAGAGAAGGTGAGCAGAGAACCAACAGAAAATTGGATAGAGGCGAACCAATGGAGAGACATGTGTGAGAGTTACAAAGTTCATTTGTAACAAGGATATTACTTTTATTTTTATATATGATATTGTAATCATTGAGTTGGAGCTCAGTGCAGGGGTTGGTTCTCCTTGGGTTGTGTTATGCCCTGCATATATAACCCCCATTAGTTTAAATCCTGGAACCCCAGAGTTCCAAAATATCTTTTTGGTATCCTATGGATTTACCCTGGGACCTTGTAACCCCAGAGTCCCGAAGTTAACGTCACATAGCAAACTCAAAACCCAAGAACCCTAGAGTTCTGGACCCTTTTGCACTATATCAAGCCTGAAACCCTAGAGTTCTAGACTCTTTCCAGTTTACCCATCCTGGAACCCTGGAACCCTAGAGTTTTGGACTTTATGTTTTAAGCCTACTTACCCCGAAACCCCGGAGTTCCAAGGTCATTTGTTTAAAAAGGAGTTATCTACCTTGGAACCCCAAAACCATGGAGTCTCGAGGTGGATGTAGTTTTTAATGTTTTTATACAATGGATTAATGCTTGATTCTTTCTTGTAGATTGAAGTTATTAGATGGACCCAACTCCCAGCAAGTGAGGCAAAGAGATAGACAAATTTTCCATAACAATGAAGTACCATTACTAGGGGCAAGTCTATGTGTCAAAACTGGATGATCAGATCAAATGGGTCACAAACACTGAGATAGGCCACATTGAAATTGAGGATATCAGAGCGCAATTAGAAAAGCCAAGGCTAGAAGCCCCATTGAGAAGAATTAAAAGATCAGGCCTAGTGGAGGCTACTATCTTCCCACAGTCGATATAGGCCCCTGAATTTATCATGACAATTGCTCAGTTTTATGATCCTGATACTAGGAAATGCATAGATGCACAGGGCAAGACGGTGATTGATTTGTCTCCAAACATCCTAGGATTTGTGTTTGGGATCCCCACAAGAGATGAAATATTCCTTTCTATTGAAGAAGAAGCCCTGGGTTTATGGAATAGTAATGTGACCTCAAACAAGAGGCACATGAATGAAAATTTGCAAGAAGAAGAGAGGAATACAGGCTTAAAGGCCACTGATATATTGAGGGCAGATTTCGAAGAGCCATGGAGGGATTTGATCATCATGTTGAGCAAGGACTTTGATAAGCCTGAATGCAAGCACTTTCATCCTTGGATGTTCCAATTCATGACTAACATCCTCATAGGGAAAGAATATTTTGATTAGGCTCAGATCCTTTCAGATAACATATGCAGATAGATGAAGGAGGTCCACTAAACAAAGAAGTTCTTTTTCACCTCCTATGTCATTTGGGCGGCTGCCTGAGAAGGTAAGTTTCCAGGCTTACAGGTGGAAGGTCAACTTGGGGATGAAGAAGGCAAAAGAAGGTTTGGGAATATTATTCCCAACTCCCCCTCACTAACAAAAAGGCACACTTTATGGGAATCAATGATGCCTTCCACTTCCCTATAACTATTAAACTAACAGGAGATACAGGGTACAAAATAAGCCCTGAAGCCATGGCCATCATTGAGGAATGGGCATGTTGGTTCATTCAAAACCAATGCTAAAATTACATAAGGGTTAGGGAGTTTATAGGGAACCCTATGCTACTTCCAAGTTATTGTAATGATTGCATCATTTTGCCGGAATATGTCAGACAACTGCTCGACCTTCAATCCCTCCTATCATCAAAACATAAGGTAGGAATATATTTTTCAATTTCTATTGGGTATTTTTCTTGTTCAAAAATCCAGGTGGCGTAGTTGGCAGAGCAGGAACTCCAAGATTTGAACTTACAAGAATTTGATTATGCTAGGGAGTACTATGATCCCTACGGGAAACTCAAGCAAAATATGTCTAAAGTATATGAGGGGCACAAGCCCACACTGGAGGATTTTTGGGCAAATCTCCAAGACAATTTTGAAGTAAGGGAAAAGAATAATAATAGACTATTTGTACCCCAAATTAGGGATTTTAAAATAGAAACTAATCTCCCTAAAGACCTAAGGGATGATGGAGATTTACTGGACTTTGCATACAAAGAGAAGGAAATTGATAAAAGGGTCCTCTCCCCTATAAGGTGGTCGACACATGAAGATCTGAATATAGGCAAAGTCTCCCAAGACATCATCACTAGAACCAAATAGTGGATCAGTTTAAGGGTTAGGCTGAGTGCTTAAAAGGGGAAGCAGAAAGAGTCCACCTCATATGTGTCCTAGTCAAGGGGTTATAAGGAATATGCTCGCAAGACAATATCGAGCTCAAGGAAAAATAAATCCATTGACCCGGATGATGCAGTTGACCCTGAAGATAACACTAATGACTTAATAGAAAAGCTTCCTGTGCAGATAAGAAAATCTAAATTGTTGAAGAAAGTTTCAGACCTTGGAGTAACAGATGGACTAGGAGTTGTGCCACTCGCTGAAGTTCTTCCACCAAGGACAATTATAGGACAGACTGCAAGATAAGGTGCTGAAGAGAAAGAAGAAGAAACAAAAATAGATGAAGATGCACCCATTAGGCCTCCTCCTACAGCTACAACATAGGTCCCAGTTACCAATGCCCCTATACCACCACCCATTGATACAACCACAATGGCACCTAGGATATAGGCATTTAGGCCTACCACCAAGAATGTAATTATAAAAAATATTGAATTAGACTCTGACCAAAAAGAGGAACAACCTAGGAAACAACAATCACTTGGAGGGGAGAAAGAACCAAGTGAGGTGGAAGATTTGTTGAATGAAAGATTCATCTTGACCCCTCAAGACCAAGAAGACCTCCTTAAGGATATAGCTATCAAACATGGTATGATAGAAATAGATAAGGAGAGAAGGACATTCAGAGAAGAATTCAATAGTAAGTTGCAAGAGTTGCACAAGTAGAAACAATTGAATGAAGATGTAGCTCTCTGGGCTGGTCCTTCCCATCGAATGACTTCACTCCAAGGATACAGATGCATGGGAGTAGAGGATGAGGGTGAAGTAGAAGAATAGGCTGACATCCATATTGTAACCACTAACATGGTACCACATGAAGGTGACAAGGACAAAGATGTCCCACAATGGCTCGAATTCACCTTTGAGAGGAAGAAAAGAAAAATAGAGCTACCTAAAGTTACGCTACAACAAGCAATCATGGAAGAACCAAGAAAGGTCAAGAAACCTAAGGTTTTATATCATTTATCAAGAATAGGTTCCAGTGAAGTGGTTGCAGATGTGGTAGTTCCACTTCACATAGAGGGTCAAGCCTCCCCAAAATACCAAGTATCTCAAGTAAAATTGGGCAAGCAAACAAAGTGGGAAGAGTTGGATACTTTGGAACTAGCCACCAATATCATTAGGGGATGAATAGAGAAAGAACATACCTCCCACATAGAGCTTAAAGCATAGCTAGAGCAGTATAAGTAGCCACTAGTAGAGATGGGAAAACCTCTAGATTCCTATAGAAATGACAATCTACCTTCAACCTATTCACTTCTAGAAGAAGAGGTAAAAGCATTAATAGAGGTAAGATAGGTGGCCACTAGAGAAAAGTCATGGGCCCAAATAAATTCTTCCAAGATCAAATTATTTTTGCAAAATACTATGAAGGAGTATAAGGAGGTGGTACAAGTGGGAGGAGCATTAGCTTCTTCTTCTCAGCAATGGTAGCGAAAGCTCAAAATATTTAGTAAACAGTTTAGGATATTAAGTAAAGTTTTGCACCTAGGAGAAGAGGTAATAATAGAGGAAGACCTCTTGGGTGGTGATAGTTGTAAGAACTTGCATTCTTAGGCATACATTTTGGAGCTGAAGATCAAGATGCTTCAACAATATGTGAAGGATGTGGCAGACATTTGAGTTCCTCTCCCCAAGGTAGTTTTGAAATATGAGGCTTTTGTAAAGCATCTACTCAGATTTTTTGGATTAGGGATAACTAATACAGGGGTCATGGAGGAAGAGAAAGTATTGAGCTAGTGGGATGCATATGAGGCCCAACATTTGGGACCTCCAGTTCAGTTTGATGTCACACTGATGGATAGATATACTTACTTAATTACACAATGTCAAGAGGCAACATAAACAATAGGGGAGTTGGAGAAGAAAAGAGAGAAGGCAGAGGAAATTTTGAAAAAGTATAAATTTAGAATCAAGCATGTTGCTGATCCTCCTACTAAAGAAGTTGCATGTATCATTAATAATTATAAATCTTATAAAAAGAAGTAGAAGATGAACATACAATTACTAAAGATAGAAGGATTTATCAGAAGAGATTTTGCATGACTTCTCCACTGGCACTCTGACGGCAGCTCCAACTCATTTTCCAGTTTTGAACAAAATTATATATGACTATGAGAGTCAGGCTCATACAACATTCTCTTTGTAGTGCTCACTGAACCTCTCTTTCGTAGTAGTTAACTAGAGTCTAGAGGCAGAAACTTGCAAGTTAACTATGACTCCTTGTTTTGAGTTCTTAATTTAGATTAGGTTTATTTCCTAGAAAGTAGGGTAGAAAACTCCATAAATTGAGAAATTTGATGCATTTGTAAGGGTCCACAAATTCATGATTTGAGGCCCACATAGAAATTTTAGATTATTTTGCAGATTGTTATGAACTTAAGCTATTTTTGTTACACATTCTTTGAAATTAATACAAGAAACAACTTGTAGATTGCCTAATCTATGCATATATTCTATGAAATTATTCTTTGTGATCTAGTAATGTCTATTATTTTGAATTAGCAATGTGTTTTGATCTTCCATTTATTGCTTTATGAATCATATTGCACACGTAAGTGGTGTATGTGAATTATTGAGGTAGACAATATTTTTGGTGATATTCTTTCCATGAGTCTGTGAATTTGTTGACTTTGCAGGTTTACTGGAGGACTATTGTTGAATGCTAATTTGGATAATATCTGATAATTTTGGATTGCAGAGAACTAGTGGAGTAGTTTGTTGAGTTGTTATTGAATTGGTTTCATTGTTGTTTTCTTGTTTCCCTATCTCTTGCAGTTTAATTCCAGAAGAATCTTAAAACCATAAAATACAAAAAAAAAAGGAAGTGAAGTTATTAATGATTAGTGGGATTTAGTTTTAACCAGTAGGCCCCTTAATAGGTACAACCACATCGACCATTGGGATACCCATCATCATCAAGACCCGACTATAGAGACCTTGGAGTGATTAGTTCCCCAGAACTTATTGCTTTTCAGGAGAGGTGGTGAGTGTTCACATTGGCTACCTGACTGTCGGCGAGTGTGTCAAAACAGTCATGAACAAAAACTGGTGCTAGAAGGAGGGACACATACTAGTCCCCTCATTGATTAACCACATACATGGCACTTCTAGGAGATAATTTTTTACCATTTACACAACCCAACCTCAACTACAAGAAAGACAAAATTGTCACTCAACTATACAATCTTGCTTGGGATAGTACAGGGGATTATAGCGATTTGTTGTGAGCATGACAAGTCCTTGACAATGAAAGATAAAGACTATACGTATAGAAGAGGAGGAACAGAGGTAACTTCTTCCATAAGAAAACCCACAACCACCTCCGCAACCAAAAAATTGAGGTACTAAGCTAGATCGTATATCATCTTTCTCTCCCGAGAGATTCCACAGAGTCCTTAGGAGTAGTTTTTCACCATCCAATTTAGTAGATTTAGGACCTACCACTAGGAGAAAGACAAACAAAGCTAAGAGAAAACCCTCAACAGCCTCACCAATGCAGTCATCCATACTCAACGTAGAAGATCAACTGATCCCTAATCCTCAGCCTATCGCTACACCTTTTGTGACTCAATTTCCACCATCACCACCTTCAATGGACTACTTTAACCAAGACCACACACCACTAGGAAATATACTAGGGGGTATACATGACCTACCCAAAAACCCAGATAAATTTTGTAGCAAATTCTATTATTTGGGGGGCAGGACGGTTGATGAGCATATTGAAGCATTCAAAGATGCAGTCATTTGTAATAACATTGAACACCAAGATGTAGTGTGTATAATATTCCCATATTCACTTGGGGAGAATGAATATAATTGGTATTTAACCCTACTAGCAAATTCCATCACTGGTTGGGATGTCTTGGAGAAAGCTTTCATTGATCAATTCTGAGTGTATGTAGACCCTGGAACACTGTACCATCAGCTCACCTCTCTTAAGAAGTCACCGAATAAGCCTTTAACAACTTTCAATACTAGCTTTCAAAGAGCATTCAAGAGGTTTCAAGCTCCTTACCAAGTAGCACCCAACATAGCGATTGACTCATATCTAAGAGATATTGACCCATGAACCGCTATGTTTATCAAGAAGAGTGTTCCCAAAGATCAAATGGACACCTTGGTGATTAGCATGAATCATGAGTTGAACCAAATGCCATGGGGGTTGGATACAATTTACCCGTAGGAGTGAATAAAGGCAACTATAATGAACTTCTCGGCATACCCTCACCTTTACCTATAGGAGCCCCAATAATGAATCCGGTGCCAATCCATGCATCCCAAACTCAGGCTAATCAACAGTTTGCTGCCCAAGATTTGACTTGGCAGAATAATACCAATGCTGCTCCCAGTCAAATACAATATGTTGGTCAAGTACAAGGGGAAAATCAACAATTTGGTAATTCTCATGCAACAAGACAACCTCCAACTACGATGCTTGAGGGTCAAGGATCTCATATATCCATTGAAGTAGAGGCATTAAAGAAAATGATCCCACAAGTTACTTCAGATTTGAGCCAGTTAAAGATGAATCCTCCGGGAGGGTATAACCAATCCCAACCTTACAATAATCAGTGAAATTACAACAACTAGAACCAAAACCAAAGGTATAACAACAAACCATATAATAGGAAATGGAACACTGATCCAAACAATGGTGGGGTGAACCATGATCATCCTTACGCATGAGATAAGCCAAATAACACACAAAGCGTTAACCTTGCTGATATGAATTTATTGACTAATTGGTGTAGGTTGCATGATATAGCTGCACATTCCAAGGTTAATTGTGCCCAATTAGAGAAGATCATAAGAATCGCTCAAGCTGATTCTCAACTAAAGGATTGCTTTAATGATGAACTCGAGAAAGTTAATACCGCAATTTTGGTTGACAAGTTCCTATGCAAAGAGTTTCAAGCTCAAGCTGAAGGTGAACCATGTATTTATGATGCTCAGGCCTTTCAGACAAGAGATAATTACAATCTTAGGAGTCAAGGAAAGGCTCCATTAATAGAGCCACTTCCCCCAAAGGGAGGATTTGTACCTCCCGATGTGAATGCAAGCAACAATCCTCACCCTCCTCAGGCTTTTCAAGGAACATACCCTAGACAAACTCAAGGGCAAGAATATGTTTTGAAAGGATCATTTGATGTTACCAAGGAGATGGAGAGGACTGCTACCACTATGTCCTTAATGGAGGTACTTAGATATTGCCTTGAACAAAAGAAGGCTCTCCTTAGGAAGTTGGAACTATTAGAGTCACAGAGCAATGAGGTTAAGATGGCTGACCTAAATGAAGTCAACACCAATGTCAGTAGTGATGGAATTGAGAACCCACCATTTTTACTTAGTTTGAGGATATGTCGAAAGAATATACACAATTGCTTGGTAGATTTAGGTGCTTCAGGAAACATAATGACCTACTCTGTATGTCAGAAGCTCGGTCTCAACCCAGTATGTGCAAATAGCAAGGTGGTACAACTAGACAAGACTGAGGTTAATGTAATTGGAGAATTAAAAGATGTATATATCTAATTGGGTGTTGATCCCTGCATATCCTATTACATTGACATTCAAGTGGTGGATATTCAAGAGGTGTATGGGATGCTCCTCAGTAGGGATTGGTCAAAAAATCTGGGAGGCTATTTCTCAACTTGTTTTACATACCTATGGCTTCCATGGAAGGGGTGAGCAACTAGATCCGAGTTGATAGTGAACCCAAGTTGAAGAAGTTGGTCACAAATTATGGAGCTCCTAATGAGGTGGCATATGCTAAAGTGAGTCTAGAAGTCTATAGAGTAAATGAAATCCTCACTTTCTCTGCACATGCCCTTCCTAAGTTACATCAAGCTGATATGACTGTATATAGAGGGTAGGTCAAATATTTTCTTACAACAGTAAACCAAGGGATGAATTTGCAGGGGGATACTATGAAAATACAAGATTTGTTGCTTCCAAAATGGTGTCAAATACATCATGAGGAGCACTCAGAGATGTCATGTATCCCATGTTAGAATGAGATTACAAAGTTGATGAGCCCAGTCCCATGTGAGGATGCTGATCATGTCATCAACATGGAAGAAATTCAAGTTCCAAGTTGCAAGGGAGTAATACCCCAAACAATGGATCTTATAAACAAAACTTCCCAATTTTGATAATGCAACAAGGATATCTTCATGGTTGAGATTTACAAACAAGAGAATGAGAATACCCCACCTAAGTAGGAGAAGGAATAAACCCAATCTCAAGCGCAACCTCAAGTGCAATAGACTACTCCTAACACCCTTGAAGAACTCTTACAACCAGTAATTGAACAACCTCAGGTATTACAAGACCTTGAACCTAAGAGACAACAATTAGCTCCAGAAGCTAATTTGACCACTGACCCTAAGATGAAGAATGTAAAGAATCTGAAAGATGAAATATGTTTTTTAAAGTTTGACGGGTCAAGATCCAAGCAAGGCAGTGGAGCAAGCATAGAATTAGCAAGCCCAAAACGAAAAACCTTTCTAGGCTCCTACCAGCTCCAATTCCATTGCACTAATAATATGACAGAGTATGAGGCCCTAATTAGAGGACTACTCTTTGCTCATAAGAAGGGAGCTAAATGCTTGAAAGTGCAGGGAGATTCTGAAATGGTGGTCAAACAAGTGCAAAGCCAATATCAATGTCATGATAAAAGGTTAGTAGCATATAGGAATAGAGTATTGGGTTTGGATGAGGATTTTGATGCTTTCAATATTCAGCTAGAACCCAAGAAAGTGAACAGAATATCAGATGCATTGGCCGTAGAAGCAAGTATATTAGAACTAGTGAGCCAATCCCCTTTGAAGAAGTTTTTCGTAGAGTTGGTCTCCATGCCTGCTGTGCTTGATAGTATCAAACACTTTCAAGTTTTCTAGGATGATAACCACATTCTAGCATTTCTTGCCAATTCAGGGGCTTTTGAAGAACAAATCATTGATGAGAAGGATAGATCAGATGATCTTGATGAAGTGGGTGATGAAGAAATTATGAATTTACCAACTAATGTTATTCCTAAAGGTATTGTCACCTTAGAGAGGCTTTTTGACTCTGATCCTAGGGTAAAAGGGAGATTAACAACGGATTCAGATGTCGATAAATATGAACCACATAATATTGGTCTAGAAGGCCAAGAGAAGATTGTGTATATTGGGAAGATTTGTACTCAAAGTGAAAGAGAGACAATTCTACAAATCTTGAAAGAGTTCATTGATGTAATAGCATGGGGGTACGAAGATCTAAAAACTTTTGATACATCAATCATCACCCATGTTATACCCTTGAAATCCAATATAAAGTCGTTCAGGAAGAAGCAACGACTAGTTAATTCACTAATAGAACCGTTGATTTTCAAGGAAGTACAAAAGTTGCTCTCTACTAAGATTATTTTCCCAGTACGTCATTCTACTTGGGTCACCAATTTGGTACCAGTAAGGAAAAAGAATGGGGAAATTCGGCTTTGTGTGGACTTTCGCAACCTCAATAAGGCATCTAAAAAAGATAATTACCCGCTTCTTTCCTTGGATTAAGTACTACAAATTATTAATGATTCACAAATGATGTCATTCTTAGATGGTTATTCTGGATATAACCAAGTTTTGGTGAACTATGGGGATCATATGAAAACAATGTTTACAATGAAGTGGGTTGTTGGGACTCATTTAATTTGAGTAATTTGAGAGGCCCATTTCAAAATTTTGCTATTTCATTTTCAAAAAGGCACCTAATCTCATCTAGGTGGCCTAGTTAGAGAGAGGTTAAAATGGAGCTAGTTGATTTTCAAAGGGTAAGGCTTGGAAAATGTGTCCTACACCTTTCATTTGGCCTATGAAGTGTTCTACAACTTTTAGTTTTCAGTTTGGATTAGTTTATCAAGTACCCGTTTCAAGGGGCGAGCTGAAAGTGCATCATAGGTGCAAATGCAAATTTAATTAAGTAGCCTACTTTGGGCGCCTATAACTTTTGACTGGTTGATTGTCATGGTGAAATTTAAGGTGTATTGAATTGTATGCATAAATGTGAGTCAACATGCAAAATTTCAAGTCCATGCGAATCCATTTGCTTAGTTTGGTAAGCTCAATCCGTTTGCAGCTTATGGTTTGCACAAGCCCCTATTTCATCCCTAGTTAGAGCCTCACTTTGAACATGTAAAAGTTTCCCCGGTGAATGTCATGCCAAAATGTTTCTTCTAGGCTACTACTAGTATAAAAGACAAGCTATGTTTCTAGTTTGAGGCCCCTACCAATTCGTTTGGTCAGTTTTCTGCATTTTCATTGCTACATTAGTTAAAGTGGCTATTTCCATGAGCGCACTATTTGCACCCAGTCATCTTACCGATCGAACTGAGCATTCCAAGGTCTTTTGTGTACTTCAAGGTAATTATGCCCTAGATTTGGGGGTCTACGAAGATCATTTGATATTTTTAAGAAAGGCACTTTGTGTTCCCTGCGCACTAGTTTTATTAGGTTCATAGTGCTGACTGAGCCAGTTGGTCATCTTTGACCATTACTATTTCTTCACTTGGGATTCATCTTGAGAAGTTGCTTGGTAGAATTCATGTTTGTATATCAGAGTACACACCTCTTAGTTTGCAAAGTACAGAAAGGTGTTTTGACCAGTTTGTAAAATACGTCTTTAGGATTAAATGCGAAAATGTGGCACAAGTGCTTGAAAGTTGCAAAACTCAGTTTAATGATCAGAAAATGGTGCCAATCGATTCCAGAGATATGTTTAAGGTTCGTGAGGAATTTCAAAGGTCAGTTACATGAAAATGAAATATTTTTTAGTCGGACCCACTTTGGGGCCCAAGTTGGCTCATGCTCGTGCATTGATTTTATTGGCAACTTGGTTGACTGGGAGAATTTCAGAATTTTTTTAATGTGGATTGTAATCACAAGACATGTCATAAGAGTTCAAGATCCTAATAGAACTCTAGGAAATTTCAAATTGGTGAGTTTAGTGCCAAATCCTCCTTCAACGACAGAGGAGACATTTAAAAAACTGTAAATGCACCTGGTAGATGGTGTGGTATGGAGAGGGTTTTATAAGTTTTCAACAAATTCTATTGCTTGGCATAAAACCAAAGTCATTTAACATTGGTAGCATCTTCCCTTCGCAGGCATGGGAAATGAAAACCTTTCAACATATGCAATTGGAGAATTTAAAACCAAATCCTCTTTTTCCTAAGTGATGGTGTGGGGGTTTTGAAGTCTTCAGTAATTAAATTGGCAGGCCCATGGCCAAGTCCTCCCTCTGCATTGGTGGTTGGGAAAGGATTTTAAAGAACCTTCCAAACAAATGCAATTGACATTGGTGTAAGACAAATTCCACAACCTTTTCCCATCTTTCCTGCATGGAATTTGAGTATATTGGGGATTCTCAAGGCACTTATATTGCCCATCTTTCCTATGGTGGAGGGTAATGAAACTCTAACAAATGCAAAGGCTAGAGAATGGTGTTGAAAAGTCTTTAGTAACTTTCAACAAAAATATTGGTAGGTGTATATCCTTGAACCTCCTTCACATGGTGTGAGTTGTGGTATGGGTAAACGCCATTGAAACCTCAGGTAAATGCAAATTAGCAGATGAAGCCAAATCCTCTCCTCCCTATGTGATTGAGGAGGCATGGAAAGTTTTCAGCAAATGCAGAATGGGCAAGTACATTGCTGGTATCCTCCATGTATGGGTTGGAGTGGGCATTTTAAACTTTCAACAAAAACATTGGAATGTGTAATGCAAAGTCCCTAACCTTCTTTAACTACTCTAGGGATCACATGGTCATTAAAAACTTCTAGGCGAATGCAAATGCCAAAATAAAGAAGGGGAATGTGCAAATACCATATATCCCACATTGGTTGAGGAGTGGATCTTTTTGATATTTAAAACTAAGAACACACTCAACCATAGTGTCAAAGCCTCGAAGGCTTTTGATGCAAGGTGTCGGTTGGGTGCCCAGTGGACCCCACATGTGCGTACATGACTCCCAGGGCGATAAGGAAGGAGGCTAGCTGACGACCAGATGGACCCCACGTGTGCACGATTCCCCAGGTAAGAAAATTTTGCAGAGGAAGGATGAGTTAACTGGTGAGCAGGTTCAAGGACAATTGATGGTGGTTGCTACTCCGCAAGGCGAAGATGCTCATCGGTTAACCATCGCGGATCAGCAACAAAGCACGTGCAGAAAATGGTGGATTAAAGATCGTGCAAATTCGAGGATGATCGATGGTTGTCGCTACTCCGTAAAGCAAAGGTGCTCATCAATTAACCATCACGGAGTAGTGACCGATGAGCTGGCAGATCTGGGTGGTAGATGAGTTGGTAGGTCCCGCTAAGGTGGTGATGATGGAGCAGTCCAGTGGCACACAGGTGGCGATCCACACGGTGGTGAAGTGGCAGACAAGTGAGGTGTCATCCCAGGTGGTGAATAGTGGACCCTGCAAGCAAATCACAGACTTCCACGTGGCAGGACACAGGGCCAAAAATGGAGAAAAATTAAAAATTAAATGTAAAGTCCTCACTATAAATAGAAATTCAAAAAATTTAAATGATGGATCCATCTGAGAGATTAATTCACCTAGGAGTTATTGTTTACCCAAAATAGCAAGTATCATATACCATTGGAAAGCTCTCGGGACAAGGAATCCATTTGTACCATTTGTTTCAATAGATTTTGGATATATTGAGAGAAGTTTCCACGGGAAGGAGAAAGGAAAATATTCAGTTGGAGAAAGGGGGACACATGGCAATTTCTAATGCAATCTGGTTTTTTTCCCCCCTTCTTCATATTCCCTTTTCTTCTCATTTGTAAGGGTTCCAGTTTTTTGAGAGATTTTCTCCAAGGGAGAAACCTGAAATTGCAGGTTCCAGTGATGACATTTTTCATTTTTTGCAAATGACAGTGTGTTTATTCTAGGTTTTTGTTTTTGATGTAGGTCTTGTTTCAATTTGTAGGTTTACACATGTGCAAGGCATATGTGATTTTCCACAAAATTGTCCTCAGAATACCATTTGAAATTATACAATTTCATCTTATCAAGGATAATTTGAGGTGTTTCTTTCAGTCTTCTCTGAGAATGTAATGTTTGTCTCTTGGGTATTCTTCAACGAAGAATTTAAATCCTGGAACTCAACATTAATGATTTTTAATGTGTATATTGGATATGTATGTATGGTTTTGTGATAGAGAAGAGACTTGTATTAATGTAATGCATTCATACATAGAAATTTAATGTTGAGAGTAGCTTGCATCTAAGATTTCTCTTCCAGTTTTATGCATGACTCTGTGGCCTGGATAAGGCACTGGTATTTTGTAACATTGAAGGATTGTCAGAACATCATTTAAAAATCCAAAATCAGAATATCTTTTGTTTTTCTATTCTATGGTTGTGTCCATCCATCTCATGATTCAAACATTGTTGAGTTGTAAGTGTAGATCTATCCCATCTACAATACCCTCCTTATTTTTGAACCTTTTGAGATCCATCTGCTTTTGTTGATGTTGTCTTGTGTGTAATGGGTCTTATTCAATGCATCAAAGGTATAACCACCTAGGTTTTGCAGAGCCTGAAGAGTATAAGGATTCATATCCTTGTTATGTTGTCCAAGCCCAGAAGTTTTCATAGATTGAAATTGGCTATTTCATAGATCAACTTCAAGTGTATTTGGGTTAACCAGATTTTGTGAACAACATGGGTAACATATGTGGCCTGGATAAGGCACTGGTATTTTGTAACATTGAAGGATTGTCAGAACATCATTTAAAAATCCAAAATCAGAATATCTTTTGTTTTTCTATTCTATGGTTGTGTCCATCCATCTCATGATTCAAACATTGTTGAGTTGTAAGTGTAGATCTATCCCATCTACAGTACCCTCCTTGTTTTTGAACCTTTTGAGATCCATCTGCTTTTGTTGATGTTGTCTTGTGTGTAATGGGTCTTATTCAATGCATCAAAGGTATAACCACCTAGGTTTTGTAGAGCCTGAAGAGTATAAGGATTCATGTCCTTGTTACGTTGTCCAAGCCCAGAAGTTTTCATAGATTGAAATTGGCTATTTCATAGATCAACTTCAAGTGTATTTGGGTTAACCAGATTTTGTGAACAACATGGGTAACATATGTGGACCAAAGGATGCCATTTGGGTTAATTAATGTTGGGGCAACATTCCAAAGAGAAATGGGTGTGGCCTTCAAAGATAGAATTGGCAAATGTATTATTATATATATGGACGACTTGACTATATTTTCCAAGGTTAGAGAAGATCACCTGGAAGACCTCTAAAAAGTTCAGGAGAGATGTTGAAGATATGGGATTTCCCTTAACCCCAAGAAGTGTGTATTTGGAGTGGTTGAAGGAAAACTCCTCGGTCATGTAGTTTTTGAAAGGAGGATATCTATAGACCCAGATCGAGTAGAAGAATTGCTAAAATAACAAATGCCTGGTAGTAAAAAGGAGATGAGATCTTTCTTTAGGAAGATCAATTTTGTTAGAAAATTTATCACCAGGTTTGCAAAGATAGTCAAGCCATTAAATGAAATGATGAAGAAGGATGCTAAAATCGAATGGACTACTGAAGCAAAAGAGGCTTTCACCTAGATCAATAAATCCATCGGTGAAGCTCCCATATTTATTAGTCCTGACTATACTCTATTGTTTTACATATATTCTTTTGCTTTGTTACACTCTGGAGCAGCTGTTTTGATGCAAAGGCAAGCAGGGGACAAGAAACCCATTGCATTTATGAGCTCCCCTTTCAAGAGTACTGAGGTGAGATATTCTTCTCTTGAAAAATAGGATTTCATGTTAGTAAGAGCATTCAAGAAAATCAGGCATTATATCCTAAGGAGTAAAATCTATGCGATTGTGCCTGATCAAGCAATGAAGTCACTTCTTATGCAATCCGAGTTGGGAGAATGTCGAGGGAAATGGATGACAATTTTAGAAGAGTTTGATTTGGAGATGCATCAAATGAAGTTAGTCAGAGGCCAAGGATTGTCTCAAGCTATGGTGACTAACATCCCTCAAATCTAGTGCCAACAGTATACATTGGAGTCATTCACTCAGGACCCATGGTACACGGATTTTGTTTTTATATTATTGAATAATAAGTGTCCTGAGGGGTTGACAACCACACAAAGATGAGCTTTAAGGCTCGAAAGTGCCAATTATGATCAAGGATTCAACACTTTATAGAAAGTGATGCTCTGCAAAAAGGATTAGAAAATCCACTTGATGGTAACACACACAAGAGCACAACAAACAAACATTAGTGTTAGCAACAAAAGATTATCCTAAACAGGCATATCAAGAGAGATATTAAGCATGAAATAGAAAGAATACAAATATAGAATAGATAAACTATACTCCTCCAAATGCTAATCAAGATGCTCATAGTTGCTCCTCCCTTGTTCCTCTCCTCTCCAAGTTCCACATGAGTGTAGCTCTCAGCTTTTAGCACTAGCCATGGATGCCATATGGAGATTCAAGATGGTTGAATATGATAAGAAAATGATATGCAAGTGTAGATAGTGATGCAATGAAAAATATATTTGCTAATACCAGTATAACAACAATACTCTAATGCTACCTTCTTTGCTTGAGGAGAAGGGTTCTATTTATAGAAGAAATTGGGAAATGAAGGGTTAAGATTGAGCAATCTTAACAAGGGTTAAGATTGAAAGATATTCAATCTATGTGAGACTTTCAACCCAATCCCATGTTGACAAGTGTCACCATGAGGAGGCTTGAGAGGAGAGATAAGGAGCATTAAATGCTTGAGGGGACATGATGGTTGCCCTAGGGGGTTGGGTTAGGGTTAGGTTAATGGATATTCCTTTTATCCAGGAGATAAATGAATGTGCAAGGGTTAAATGGTTACCTTAGTCAAAGAAATAAATGCTTTGAAGGGACCCATGAGTCAAAATGATGGTTAAGTTAGAGGAAAGTCTCTAACCAGAGGTAAAAGGTGAGTTAACCATAAATGGTTATGTAAGAGCCTTTAATGGTTTGGAAGAATTTAGAGGTTAACCATTTGAAGACATAAAGTCTTTAATGGTTATTGAAGACTTTGGAGGTTTTTGAGAAGTGACTTCCTTTTATTTAGGAATGTGACAATGATTAGGTAGGATTAGGGTAATTAGAAGGAGTTAAAAGAATCTAGAAGGGATTTAGTCATGCAAGTGGATTTTGTAGGAGAATGCAAGTGGGAGGAATTTTGGGATTTTCAATTGAAGTAAAATCATTTATTTCAATTAAATGGTGTAATTTACATTTGGGTGGATATTTAAATAAATATTAATTTATTTAAATGAGAAAAAGGAAGATAAAAAATTAAATGCTTGAAGACTTTAAGGGAAACCTTTAAAGGCTTAAGAAGACTCTAGAAGGAAGCCATTAAGTTTGAAGACTTTAAGGGAAACCATTAAAGGCTTGAGAAGACTCTAGAAGGAAGTCATTAAGTTTGAAGACTTTAAGGGAAACCATTAAAGGTTTCAAGTGGGTGAGGATAAATAGGATTTTAAATAAATAATTTATTTATTTAAAATAGTTGTGCAACTTTCATTTGTAGGAAAATGCAAGTGGGTGGAGGATAAAGGTGATTTAAATAAATATTTATTTATTTAAATGTGAGAGATGGTATTTTGGGGGATTTAAATAAATATTAATTTATTTAAATGTGAGAGAAGATTTAATTAAACAAATATGATTTATTTATTTAATTAATGGTCTGAATTTGGTTAAGTGAATTAAATCAAATAAATTGAATAATTTATTTAATTAATAGGAGAAGAGGGTTAAGATGAATTTATTAAATATTAATTTAATTAATTATTGATTGATGGTTAAATAATCAAATAAATACTAAATATTCATTTAATTAAGTGGACAGATTTATGTGACTACAAAAAGAATTACGAAGGTATTTACCTTTGATGTCTTGATCATCAAGAAGCTCGTAACATGATCGAGGAATTCCATGAGAAGTATGGTACAAGTCATGGGTTGGCAGATGCCACTACACATCAAATTTGGAAGGTTGGATATTACTGGCCTAGTATTTTTAAGGATACTCATGAGCATGTTTGTCACTATATACATGCCAAACCACAGCTTCCAAAGAGATGAATCCTACCATGCCTCTCCAGCCAGTGTTCAAGGTAAGACCTTTCACCCAATGGGCACTGGATTTCATAGGTGTTATTAATCCTAACTCATCTGTAGGACATAAGTTCATTCTTACCACAACGGATTACTGCACTCGATGGACGAAAGCTATTGCATGTCGAAATGTTACCGTGGAGGTAGTCTTGAAATTCATTAAAGAATACATCATCACCAGGTTTGGAATGTCGTTCGCTCTGGTATGTGACAATGGCCCTGCTTTTACTTCCGTACAGTTGATGCAATGTTCATACGAACATAAGGTGATACTGAAATTTTCATCCAACTACTATCTGCAAGGTAACAAAGTAGCCGAATCTACGAACAAGAACATCCTAGATGTCATTAAAAAGCTACTCGAGAAGAATCTCAAGGACTAGCATAATCAGCTGAGATACGCATTACGGGTTGATTGAAATAGAGTAAAAGCCGCCCTGGGAACTTCTCCATATTACCTTGTTTATGGCTAAACTCCTATCTTCCCAATCAACTTACAAATACCGGTCCTCCAGTTAATGAAATAACTTGAAATTGAGGATCAGGTAGAGGTTCGCCTCCTAAATCTGTTAAAACTTGATGAAAAAAGGATTAATACCTTACAACACTTCGCCAAGCACCAAGTCATTGTTAAGAGATGGTTTGACAAAAGAGCCAAGGTGAAAGCCTTTCAAATGTCTGACCTAGTTCTGTTATTGGATAAGGCCAAGGAGAAGAAAGGTGATCACCACAAGTTTGAAAGGTTGTGGTTAGGTCCTTACCAAATAGCCAAAATTTTTGGAGAAAACACCTTTAGGTTAAGCTCTTTGACTGGAGAACTTGTACCATTGTCTGTCAATGGTCAGTTCCTCAAACACTACTTTGATTAACCCCTAGTGAAGCTTGACCTATTGTATATAATTGATTAGTTGTTTTTAGTAGATTAGTTATTTTTAATAGATAGTTGTTTTTGTTTCATTTTCTTTGTTGCTTGTTTGGGTTTTTTTTGCATGTTTGTTATGTTTTCACTTTGCTGCATGCTTGTTTCCCTTTCATTTTTTATTGTCTTGTTTTGTTTCATTCATTTTCATTTTGTTGTGTTGGGATATATATATTTATTCTCATAGATTTTGAAAGGAAGGTATCCTTTGCATAACAAATTGCCTAATTTTGAGAGACTTCGACTCTTTGCTATTTACAACTTCATGGTCATTTGATTAATTGTGAAACCTTTGTCTACACTCATTCAAGGTGGTATATAATGGTTTAAATATGATTTGAGTTTTTGACCCTCAATTGGAAAAGGCTAGCTTGATAACTCAACACTACCATCGCATTAAGATACATCAAAAAGTTTTGTAAGATATCAGATGAACTTATTTCCAAGTGAAAAAATAGAAGTCAGGATGTTTCACATTGTCCGCCATGGTTCCCAACCTAGTAATCAGACTTCAATGTTTTAAAATTTACTTAAAAGGTTATTAAAGAAATAGTCCTTCTATATTCCATGATGTTTTCAAAAAGAAAAAGGAAAAGAAAAGAAATGATCCTCTTAAAGCAACTAAACTTGGGTGTTTCAAGTAACCTCCACCTGGGCTATGGACATCTGGCTGGCAGTGGAGCACTACTTGATGAGAACTAGAGGTATCTATGTCAGGGCTATGAACACCTGGATGGTAGCAGATCTATGCCCAGGATGACCTTGCATGAAACACATTGGTTGACTTCACCTACGTAGCTTGGGCCCAGTTTCCTTTGTTTATCTTCATTATTGAAAATGATGGAGTAATAAATCATTTGCACACACTTAAGAGTTAATCCTGTTTGGTTCTGGACTTGGTTGGTTGTTCATTAATTTGATCATCCTCTTTCTCTTATACACCCTTTTGAATGATAGTAGCCTGAGGCGTCGGGTTAACAAGAGATCCTGAAGTTCTAAATTGCCTAGAGTCATTTTTCCTAGATAGTTTCTATTTGTTATTCCCTGCATATCCAACCCCCATTAGTTTCCTTGTGTTGAAAATATGGGTCCCCCTTTTTCTTTATGTTGCTTTGTTTTGTGTTTTGTTCTTTTTACCCCAGAACCCCAGAGTCCCAAGGTCTCTTTCTTTTTGTTTTTTTCTTTGTCAACACTGGAACCCCAGAGTCCCAAGGTTGGTCTCTTTTGTTTTTTGGTGCACAACCCTAGAACCCTAGAATCCCGAAGTTCCAAGGTTGTGCCTTGTCTTTTTCCTTTTTGTGGAAGCCTCAAGACTTCAGAGTCTTAAAATCCTGAGTTCTTCGTATTATGTTTTGTTTTGTTTACCTCGAAACCCCAGAGTCCCAGAGGTCTCAAGGTATGTTTTTCTTTGTTTACCTTGGAACCTCAGAGTCCTAGAGTCCCGAGGTATGTTTTTTTTTATATACCTCAAAACCTCGAAGTCCCAGAGTCTCAAGGTATGTTTTGTTTTGTTTACCTCGAAACCCCGAAGTCCCGGAGTCCTGAGGTATGTTTTGTTTTGTTCACCTCGGAACCTCGGACTACTGGAGTCCTAAGGTCATTGGTTTGCTTGCATGTTTTGTGCACCCCAAAACCTCGGACCCCTAGGGTTTCGAGGTGAGTTTTTGTTCTTTGTTTTTCTTCGACCCCGGAGTCCCGAGGTCTTGTATAAGGCGTTCGTACGGACGAGGTTCGGGGGGGTATAAATAGGAAGAATGAAATTTTCAAAGCTCATTTGTGCATTCAACTTTCCAAAGCTCTTGCCTTTGACCTTCCAACTTCGTGACTTCATCCTTCCGAGCTCCTTTTGTGTTCTTGGGTGATGTTCCTCACCAGGTTAGTGATTTTTCTTGCCTTCCTTGTTGTTCTCTAGTTTAGATCTTCTTGTTTTGTTAATTTTCTTGTTTTTCTTTGTCATTTTTGTGTCTTATTTTTAGTTTCCTGCGTACCCTAGTTTTTCACCCCGGACCCCCAGAGTTTTGGGTTAGGTTGTTCTTCCTCGACCCCGAAACCCCGGAGTCCTAAAGTCAGTCTTGTTCCTTGTGCATATTTACCCCAAAACCCTGGAGTTCCGAGGTCTATCCCTTTTGAGCCCACTATGTTTAAATCTCAGAACCCTGGATCCCCAAAGTTCTAGAATCTCTTTTTGGTATCCTATGGATTTATTCCAGAACCTTGGAGTCCCAAAGTTAACCTCACATCTCAAACCCAGGACCCTAGAACCCCACAGTTCTGGACCCTTTTTCACTATATCAAGCCCGAAACCTTGGAACCCCATAGTTCCAGACTTTGTGTTTTAATCCTAGCTACCTCAGAACTTGGTAACCTCGTAACCCTGGAGTTCCAAGTTCATTTGTTTAAAAAGGTGTTATCTACCTTGGAACCTTGGAACCCCGGAGTCTCGAGGTGGATGAATTTTTTAATGTTTTTATACAATGGATTAATGCTTGGTTCTTTCTTGCAGATTGAAGTGATTAGATGGACCCAAATCCTAGCAAGAGAGGCAAAGAGATAGACAAATTTCCCATAACAATGAAGTACCATTACCAAGGGCAAGTCAATGTGTCAAAACTGGATGATTAAATCAAATGGGTCACGAACACTGAGATAGGCCACATTGAAATTGAGGATATCAGAGCACAATTGGAGAAGCCAAGGCTAGAGGCCCCATTGAGAAGAATTAAAAGATTAGCCCTAGTGGAGGCTACTATCTTCCCACAGTAAGTATAGGCCCTTGAATTTATCATGACAATTGCTTAGTTTTATGATCCTGATACTAGGAAATGCATAGATGCATAGGGCAAGACAATGATTTCTTTGTCTCCAGACATGCTAGGATTTGTGTTTGGGATCCCCACAAGAGATGAAATATTTATTTTTACTAAAGAAGAAGCCGTGGGATTATGGAATAGTAATGTGACCTCAAACAAGAGGCACATGAATGAAAATTGACTAGAAGAAGAGAGGAAAATAGGCTTAAAGGCCATTGATATATTGAGGGCAGATTTCAAAGAGCCACAAAGGGATTTGATCATCATGTTGAGTAGGGCCTTTGGCAAGCCTAACTACAAGTACTTTCTTCCCTGGATGTTCCAATTCATGACTACCATCCTCATAGGGAAAGAATATTTTGAGTGGGCTCAAATCCTTTCAGATAACATATGCAGATAGATGAAGGAGGTCCACTAAACAAAGAAGTTCTTTTTCACCTCTTATGTCATTTGGGTGGCTTCTTGAGTAGGTAAGTTTCCAGGCTTATAGGTGGAAGGTCAACTTGGGGATGAAGAAGGCCAGAAGAAGGTTCGGGAATATTATTCCCAACTGCCCCTCACTAATGCAAAGACACACTTTAAAAGAATCGATGATGCCTTCCTTCTCCATGTAACTATTAAACTAATAGGAGATACAGGGTTTAGAATAAGCCCTGAAGCCATGGCCATTATTCAAGAATGGGCGTGTTGGTTCATTCAAAACCAACACTCCACTTACATAAGGGTCAGTGGGTTTATAGGGAACCCAATGTTGCTGCCAAGGTATTGTAATGATCGCATCATTTTGCCAGAATATGTTAGACAGTTGCTCAACCTTCAATCCCTCCTATCATCAAAACATAAAGTGAGAATATTTTTCAATTTCTATTGGGTATTTTTCTTGTTCAAAAATCCAGGTGGTGAAGTTAGCGGAGTAGGAACTCCAATATTTGAACTTAAAAGAATTTGATTATGGTAGGGATTACTATGATCCCTATGGGAAACTTAAGAAAACTATGCCTAAAGCATATGAGGGGTGATGGACTTGAAAAGGTCCGAGAGGGGGGGGATTAGTGACACCAAAACTAAAACTACTTCAAACACTAACTGGTAGATAAACTTAACAAAGCTTTTAAACAAAATGCATGCTATCCAAAATGATATAACAACATCAACAAAAAGTAAAGAATCCACCATAACAAAAGTGTTTGTACGTGGAAAACCCAATTAGGTAGAAACCACAGCGAGATGGAACTCACAAGTTAACTATCTGCAGTAATAGATTATTTACTAGTTAAGGTCTACAAAGTTCTCTACTAGGAGCGAATCTTGTTAGAGATCCAGAAGCTTTATTAGAAGCTTATACCCTGTTAAGAGTAGTACCCTGTTAGGAGTAACCTTGGTGGAGGATTTCAGAATCCAAACTAATGGATCACCTTGTTAGAGGATTTATACATTGAAGCTTGTTAGAGCTTACCCGATTAAGGGATTTGATTATGCTATAATTGTTAGAGAACAACAGGATAGGTTTGATCTGTTCTGAGTAGCACAATACTTGCTTGATCAAATCCTTCTAAGAATATTCAACATTGTTATACAACACACTCTTCATCTTAACACTTATTTCTCTTCAACCAAATCTTTCACTCTTCATGCATACCATCATACATACATAAATAATTTACGGAGATGTCGATATATGGACATTCATATTTCATGTCGACCTAAGGAAATCATAACACAATTTTATAGGTGTAGTGTATCTAGACAAGTGACCATAACTCATCACAAAAATTTCTGCCAAGCAGTCAGTGCTGGTAACTCATCACAAAAATTATCACCAAGCAATTGGTGCTGGTAAATCAACACAAAAATCAACAAATACCAGTTGGAACAATTAATAACAATTTGAGGAAAACATATGAACCATTATCCTTGAATCTCTGATTGATCTCCATCTTGATCTTCATCTTGATGCCAACTTAGTATAACCATAGGTTGTCTCTTATGCACATACCGGTTAACACAAATTATTTGATTAGAGATTAACCACTAAGTATACTGGTTGATAGTGTAAACAATTGAAGTTACATCGGTTGTCAATATAATCATATGTGTGTGTGAGTGTTTCATCAATGACAATATATGATGAATACATTACAATCATCATCAAGCCAACAATCTCCCCCTTTTTGCTTTGATGGAAACACTTAGAAAATTTTCCAGTAATACCGCTAAGTGTGCATACACAACAAATTTACACATATACTCATGCTCCCCCTTAATGCATACATCATACAAAATTTTCAAAAACACACACACATATTTCTACTCCACCTTTGACAACAATGCCAAATTGAAAAAGCAATATATATATATATATATAAAGTGAGAGAGAGAGAGAGAGAGAGAGAAAATTTGTATCAAAGTGTTTAGTATATACAATAGTAACAAAAAAAAAATTGTATCAAAATTCAGGCATAAGCAAGTCTCATGAAAATAAAATTGCAACTCGTCTTCAATTGTGACAAGTATTTGTCCATGACTCCAACACATTCTTAGTATACTCGAATGTAGACATTAGTTGTGAATGGAATTCTTCCATTGAGTCCAGTGTGTAGGTTTCAGGAGTTGCTAAGTTAGCTTATGCATTTGAGTAGGCTCTCTGTAATATGTCTACTTGTGATGTGAGAAGACTCTTGAGTTCCTTGAGAGACCGAAGTCTCTTTTTCTTCTCATTATCATAGATATCCAGCCTATTTTGTAAATCAGCTATAGATTTGTTAAAGGCAAATATAGAGTCCTAAAGTGGCACATAAGCCTTGCATATCCTTTCTAGCTCTTGCTCTATTTTTGTTTGTCTTTTTGAAATGTCATAATAAAAGAAAGAAACATTAGAGGTGGAAGCAAGATACTTTCCTCCCGTTTCAATAGCATTTCTCAACAAATCTTTATTTTGCGATAGAGCCATTTTCCCACTATCAATATCCTTTGCCACTTTTTCTCCACACTTCTTCTTGTGACTCTTTTCAGCATACATTTGAGCAACATCTTCTAGTGACTTGATTTGATCAGAAGCATCTGCAACTAACTGACCAAGTTTGCTAATACATGTAGATAGATGTGTTGTAGATGTTTCTGGTAGCAGACCAGATAAAATATCTACTGCATTCTGAATTGTCTCTTCTTCAACCCTTTGTTGTTTCAATCTCTTCTTATGCACTCTAGATAGCATGACACTTGCAATCTTCATCATTTCCAATGCACTCATGTTGTTCATATCAATAGGTCCTGAAATACTTAAAGAATCATCATCATCCTCATCAAGTTGCTTTTGCTTTGCTTGTTCAGAGGATATAACCTTAATGATTGCTTTCTTTGCATTCTTCTTCGTTTCCTTTTCAGAAGACTGAGTGACAACTTTTCTAGTAGACTCCTTCTGAGTATTTTCAATGACTGGTGGAGATTGAGGTTTCTCTAGTTGTTCTATTTCTGGTGGATTGTCCACTTTTAGTTGAGTTGTCAGTTTCTCAACTAAGGTGACCTGTACATTAGTAATTGCAGGAGGCTCCATATCTAGTGCAGTGTTGTCTCCAAGTAGATCAATTGAATTTTCAATATCATCAACAACATGAATAATGGTGTCATCCTTCTTCTTGATAAGATAGACCTCATCAGCTTGAACAATCTCTTCTTCATCCATTTCTGATCGATTAGTAATATTGTCAACATTATCCTCATTCATAGGGTATTGGATGAGATCTTCCATCTATTTGATTTCATAGGAAATTCGATGGGTCTCAGTTTCAATAATTGCCCTCTTTCGAATAAGTAACTTTAGTCTTCTTGCTTTGAACATAAACTGAGATTTGTATCAAGTGACTAAAGCACTAATATCATCTTTAGAAAGTTCAAGAAAATATTGTACAAATACCTCATCAATGATTTCTTTTTCTAATTTTATAGCTTCCTCTCATTTATTCAAAAGAATAGTGTACAAAGAATTTGAGATATCCTTTTCTAGTTCATGTGGATATTTGTTGTAATGACACAAATGATTGATTACCTATTGAATGACTTGCTCTTTCTCATTTTCCATGAAGGAATCAAAATGCTCTTTGACATTGTCAAACCTATTCCTCCCTAGTGTCTTCATTGTTCTTTCAAAATGGGTTTTAGACTTGTAAGATGCTATATCAATAGGCATAGTTGTCTTTGGCACTTCCTTAACTATTTTTGCTACTCTACCGGTAGCCTTCATCTTCTTTGGTTCTTCTTCAATATTTGAACCTTTAGATTCTGGTTGGAGAATAAGTTTTTGATTTCTCTTCTTTGGTGCATTCTCCTTCTTTGTATATACTTTAGGTGTCAGTTCCTTTTTGTTTAGGACACTCCGAGTCACCCTTGTAGTCTTTATCACTGGAGGTGTTTCACCAGACTTCTTTTTCTTTCCTTTCACATTAGTAACAAGAACAGTACTAGTTTCTACTGGTGTAACTTGGACTTCCACAATGTCCAATTTTGCCTTCTTTTTGTCTTTAGGAGATTCTAATAGGGTATTAGCATAACCGACCAGTAGATCATAGGTCACCTCATAACTCATGTCTTCCATCTCTTCTTCTCTTGGCTCAATTTCTTGTATCAAGAAAAAGTTAGTGGTAACAGTAAAGACTATGTCTTTTGCAAAGTGCCTTACCACATCTTCTGGTAATCTCATTCTCATGCTCATCTTTTTTTTAAATTCATTAAAATACTTATTCATGGCTGTGGGGAAGGTATTCTTTATAGCCTTAATGTTGTTCTTGATTTGTGCAGTGACCGGTAGGTCTTTTGACCATTCAATGTCTCCAATTCCTGATAGAAAGTTTTGGAAATAGAAGAATAACCCAACTAATAGATGACCATATTTGAAATTTTGACTATTGTCATTTTTAATAGATTGCAAATTTTGAAATAATTGCCTTTTGATGGCTTCATAGAGATCATAATTTGCATTATAAACAATCATTTTGTGAGTTGTATGAATTGCTATAGATGGAACACTATTAAGTCTACTAGAGTAAAACACTTGGTAGCCTATCACCATTGCTGGTAGTTTCACTTCACTACAGGGTCTCTAATATTTTTAATAGAAAAAGCACGCTTATCAGAAGTACTAGAACCAGTTAAAGAGAATACCATATCTTTTAAAATTCATCTTAGAACAGGTACTTCACTAGTTGAGAAATAACTAGTTATAGCCGGAATGGCTTCTTTAGTTATTGTGTGAGTTCTTTCTAAATACGTTTTCTCTCCATGAACTTGACTCAAAATGATTTTGATGTGTTCTTCCTTGAAATATTCAAGAAAGTAAGCAAAATTTAAAAAACCCTAGCATACTTTGTTTTAATCTTTCCATTCTCATCACAAAGTGATTTCAACTATGTATAAATGTATAGAGATCCTAAATCTTTTATCTTGCAGTCAGTATAACTAGATAAATCACCTTTGACCAAAACTCCACTCAGAACTTGTGACAATGCATTATACGACACAATTTGTTCTGCCTCTACAACTTCTATAGGCTCAAAAGTAATCATTAACCTCTCTACAGTCTTTGAAGATGATGTCATTTCAGATGAACAAGATTCAAAGTTGGATGTTCAAATAAATACCTTGTTTCGCGCACGTTGCCCTGTTTACCGGTTGAAATGCCCAAGTGTATACCAGTTAGACATTCTGCAACCTTCAATTCATCTTGATTACTCAGATCACAAATAAATTTAGCAATTGACAACAAATAATCTTTCTCAACTTAGCAAGTGCTCCAATTTCTTTCTTGAATGCATTAGGGTAAAAATGACAAAGTAAAAACTCACTTTTATCCTTTTTAGCTAGTGCATTAAATGTTTGCCCGTTAGGGTTACAAACCCTAATTTCACCGCTCAAGGATAAAACCGGTTGATAACATATTGACAAAACGTTACCAAAACTTTGTGCTTCAAAATTCTTTACCACTCATTTTTCTCAAGGGGTCCGGAGGTAATTTGACCGTTAAGCTCCCCTTAGCCATATTAAAAAGGCTTAAGTCACCGATGTAGGGTTCTCTTCACTGGGTGAAGGAATAGTTTCTTCTCCAGGTGAGTCATCACTTTTCTTCTTCCAAATCCAATTCATATCCTCTCTGGTTTCTTCAACATCAACTTTCTACTTTCCTTTCTAATCCTTAGAAGAATTGACTAGTTTGCTATTTTTTGATCTACATAATTTTGCTAAGTGCCCCAGTTTGTTACAGTGTTAATAGGCCATACTAGATGATCTCCACGGTCCTGCATTTCCTCTTCATGTTCTTCTTCTGTAGTTCATAGCCACATGACCAAAGTTATTATAGATGGTGCAAATAACATTTTTTACCTTTTCCATCTCAAATGGACTAAACCGGTTGTCATAGGGTCTTTGCCAGTTCAAGTTTACCCGGTTGTCAAAATTCCTCATCTGATCACTATTTGGTCTTGGATGCATGTGTAGTACAGGATTGTTTGCTCCATATCTGCACTCAATAGATCTATGTCCATACATTCCATAGGTGAAGCAATGACCTTCAAATTTATTGGACACATACCTAGCATTAGTATCGTAGCTTGCATTTTTGTTAGGTTTGTCTCTATAAACATTTGTAGTGTGACCAAGTTTATGGAAAACATAACAAACATGTTTAAAGACCTTCTTACCAGTAGGCTTATTGATCTTAGGAGTAGATTTGTTTTTAGGAATATTGCTCTTTGTACCGGAGGATTCACCTTTTTCAAATGTGTGAAAACCAAGTCCTAAGATATCACCCTTCATCCTTTGTGATTGAATTTGTTCTTCTAGCATGGTAGAACTTCTAAAGAACTTCTCCAATTTCTCATTAGCTTCAGTAAGTTGTTTTGTGAGATCTTCATTATGTTTAGATAGGTTTTCTTTAAGAGATGTTGCAAGTTCAAGATATAGCTATAGGTTCTCCTTTTCTTCTCTTTCAGCAACCAAATGCTCATGCATAGTGACATTTTCCTGCTTGATCTTGGAAATCTCTTGATCTCTTTCTTTGATAAGATCTTCAACAACTCTTCTAGCTTCTAGTTCTTGACTCGTGCAGATAGTGAGACCTTCTAGCTCTCTCCTCAGATTTAGTTTCTCACTATTTAACTTTTCAACTTCCTCTACTAAAGCATCAATAGTGGCTTCATCTAAACAACTATTATCAGATATCTCTAATAGTTGTTCTGTTAGCTCTCTCCTTTTGACTTGAGAAGCTTTCAGTTTGACCCTAAGGGTTTCAAGCTCATTTCCACTAGCTTCTAGCTCTCTAGCCATCTCAAAGTAGCTCATTTCCCCCATGGTGGTTTCAAGGCTCCCTTCTAAGTGATTAGGCTTCAAAGAAGGTAGGCTCTGATACCAATTGATGGACTTGACAAGAACTGAGAGGGGGGGGGGGGGAATCAGTGACACCAAAACTAAAACTACTTCAAACACTAACCGATAGATGAACTCAATAAATATTTTAAACACAATGCATGTTGTTGTTCTAAAAAATGAGTAACCCAAGTTCACCTACAAATTATCTATGAAATAGCCAATTTCAATCAATGAAATACTTTAGGGCTTGGGACAACATAACAAGGATACAAATCCTTCTACTCTTCAGGCTCTACAAAACCTAGGTGGGTGTACCTTTGATGCATATAATTAGACCCATTACACACATATGACAACATCAACAAAAAGTAGATAGATCTCATTAAGGGCTCAAAAACAAGGAGGGTATTGTAGATGGGCTAGATTTACACATACACCTCAGCTATGTTTGAGCATGAGATAGGCAGAACCAACTACAACTGCAAACATAAAAGTAAATGGATACTTGATTTTTAAATTGATGTTTTGACAATCCTTCAACATCATAAAATAACAGTGCCTTATCCTGGCCACAAAATCATGCATAAAATTGGAAGAGAAATCTCAACTGCAAGCTATTTTCAACATTAAATTTTCATATATTAATGCCTTACATTAATACAATCCTCTGCTATGTCACAAAATCATACTTACATATCCAATATACACATTCAAAATCATTAATACTAGGTTTCAAGAATTAAATCCTTCCTTGAAAAATACCCAAAAGACAAACATTACACTCTTAGAGAAGACTGAAAAAGACAAATCCAAATTATCCTTGATAAGATGAAATTGTATAAATATAAATGTCATTTTGGAGACAATTTTGTGGAAACTCACACATGCCTTGCATATGTGTAAACCTGCAAATTGAAACAAAGCCTATAGCAAAGACAACACTGGAAACCCAAAAGAAACACACTATCATTTGCAAAAAATGAAAAATGCCATCAATGGAACTTGCAATTTTGGATTTCTCCCTTGGAGAAAGTTTCCAAAAAATTGGGAACCCCTAAAAATGAGAAGAATTGAGAATATGAAGAAAAGGGAAAAAATCAGATCTGCATCACAAATTGCCAAGTGTCCTCTTTCCCCTATTGAAAATTCTTTGCACCATGCCCCATGGAAATTGCTCTCAGAATATTTGGCATGTGTTGAAATTGATTGCAGAAATGAACACTTCATTCTAAGAGCTTTCCGATGACTTATAACACTTGTATATTTGGGTAAAAAATAAGCCCTCAACCATTAATCTCGAGTGCAGAAAGTCATTTAAATCTTTGCACTTTTCACTATAGTTGGAACTATACATTTAATTTTGATTTTTCACCCATTCTGATCTACCACGTGTCTTCTTCTAGTTCACTCATGGATCCACCTATTCGTCACCTCACCTGCCAACTCACCTTAGGCTGGATCCACTACTGGACTTTGGTCGCCTTGTCGCCAAGTCGTGATGAATAACAAGCGAGCAGTTTCCCATCGTGCATCAGTGACCACCGTTGGATCCTTTGAAAATTTCTCACCCATTAACTTGCCTTTTTGTCGCAAAATTTGGTTGTCTTGGGATGCATGCTCACCTGGGATTGCATGTGCGCATGAGGGTCCACATGGTCACCATGCCTTGTCTCTTGTCAAAAACCTTTAAGCTTTAGACACTAGATATGTGTGTGGCTTTGTATTTAAATACAAAAACGCCCACCCCACAACCAATGTGGGATAACACTCCTCTCATGCCTACTAATCTGTGCTAAAGCTCCCACATTTCACATGATATTTTCCAACATACTAAGTATGGTAGGGAGGATGCATTCTCTAGCTGCATCCTTTGGCTTTATACTTGTCAATTGCATTGATTGAAAGCTTCATAAAGCTTTTAAAACCCCAATTTGGTGCCCAAGTGAAAATTCTTTACACGGGCCAATTGCATTTGTTGAAAGTTTCTAATGCCTTTCACCTCAACATTTCTCATCTATAGGGGAAGATGTTGGAAAGGTCGCAATGGGGAGGATACTTTACACCTGCCAATATGTAGTTGCTTGAAAGTTCTTAAAACCTTCACTTTTCTATCCTTTCACTGGCATGCGAGGGGAGGATGCTGCCAACGTATTTGTTTTATAATTTCTTCAGCCTTTTCAATGCCACGCAGGGGGATGTTGGCCTTGAGCCTACCAATTGTATTTACTTGAAATTTTCTATGTTTTTATTATCCACCATGCCACACCCACACACAGGCAAGGAGAAAGTTGGGGAGGCATGTGAGGGGAGGATGCTGGCTTCACACTCAACAATTGCATTTGCTTGGAAGTTTCTATGTTTTAACATCTCTAGTTCTATTTCCACATAGCCCTTTCTCCTTCACTACTTCTACAATGAAATCATCATCATAGAATTCTAATGGATGGGGCATTTTTATTTTATTTCTTTCACATGCCTAAACATTAGAGCACTTAGTGTTAGGACCTAAAGGCAACTGAGAGGGGGGCTGAATCAATTGTCTATTAATTTCAACCCAAATATAACTTAATCAAACTCGGTAAACCAAACTTTATGCCGATTAACAGTATACTGGTGACTGTGCATAAGTCACTGAACATGTCGGTGAATATAATGTGTTGGTTCAACATAACCAATGTAACCATAGATCTCCAGAAGGATAAGTGTTGATAAGTGTTGACATCAATGACAAAACCAATGCAACACATCCATAATACCAACAATCTCCCCCTTTGGCATTGATGGCAACACAAGATGGAAAAACATCTAAGTGCCAAAATAAAAATGCCAAAAACCAAAAACCAACAATCTCCCGAAGAGATCAATTACTAGAAATCAAAATACAAATACAGAGAGTAAACATCTCTCCCCCTAGGATAATGATTCCTAAATACAAAGTTTTTCCATAGATATCTCTCCCCCTTTGACATCTAATACCAAAGCAATACAAATGCCAGAACATAAAACCAATTACAATAACCAATAGATATATCCAACTACTCCCCCTGAGAATTAGCTTGCCTCCATCAAAGCTGAAAAAAGGTTTCTCTATTAATTTCTATTGGTCTGATGCCAATCTCCAGCTATCTAAGTCTCTACCATGAGGGTATTACCCCAAGCTACTCTCTGAGATATTTAAAGGTTTCTTTAGGCAAAGGCTTTGTAAAGATATCTACAATTTTCTCTTTAGTATTCACATAAACCAATTTCACTTCCTTTGCTTCAACATTCTCTTTCAAAAAATTGTATTTGATAGAAACATGTTTAGTCTTAGAGTGAAATACCGGATTCTTTGATATATCAATTATTGTTGAATTATCACAATAAATGATTATAGGTTCTTTGTATTTTACCTTTATGTCTTTCAACATTTGCTTAATCCATAATACCTGAGTACAATTAGTTGATGTTGCAACATATTCTAATTTTGTTGTTGATAGTGATGTACAACTCTGTTTCTTTCTCAGCCATGAAATCAATCTACTACAAAGAAAGAATGCTGCTCTAATGGTGCTCTTTTTGTCATCTACATCTCCTATCCAATTTGCATCGGTGTATGCACATAAGTCAAAATTTTCATCTTTAGGATACCATAAGCCAAGATTTGTTGTGTCTTGTAGATATCGGAAAATCCTTTTCACTGCTGATTCATGATTTTCTTTAGGATTACTCTGAAATCTTGAAACAATACATACTGCATTCATAATATCAGGTCTTGTTTGTGTCAAATATAGTAAACCTCCTGTAAAGCGGAAAATCATGATCGAACCCTAGTTGTTCTCCCCTCCCCAACTCCAAGGAGAGAGAAAGGAGGTCACTAGGGTTGATGGTTTTCACTTAGGAGAGACTTTACATTCAAAAGAGGGGTTGAAACCCACAAGATCCAATCCCACACAATGCAAGATTGGATTCTAAATGAGTTTCAAGGGTTGTGAAAGCAAGGCTACCCTCTTTTGTAAAGAATGTAGATAGAAGGATTGAGCTAGGAATGCATGTAAAGTGAGAAAGATTCACTTATAAACAGAGATAGGAATATAGGATGAAGCTGTGGACCTGGAATTAGTAGTAAAATGTCGAGATGACGTTGTCTTGCAAATTTGAGTGAAAGTTGACGGGACGATGGTGCCCGGTGTGCACACGGTCCTCCGAAAAATCCACGAAATGAAGGGGGATCTGTTCGTCTCTGCACAAGGATTCCAGATCTTCAATTACAGCCACGTACCTGCAACCTACACACAGAAAAGAGAGGATGATTGGGGGGTTAGGGATTAGGGGTTTGCCTTTAGGTCAAACCCCAGTTTTGGAATTAACCAATAAATGAGAATGCTGTAAATGTAAATGATTGTAATGTAAACAAGTACTGATACCTTGTTGTAAGAATGTTTGTATTCTTACATGCGAAGGTGTAAATATTGTTGTATGTTGTATGTTGTATGTGATCTCCTCTTCAATGGTTGAATCCTTGTCTTGAATGCAACACTTAGCCCTGAATGGAGACTTAGAATGCTGAATTGCTTGAAGGAATGCTTGAATGCTTGAATGTTTGAATATCGCTTCCGTGTCTTGTACACATATGTCCCTCCTCCTTAAAATGGGAGAGGAAATGTAGTTTATATACTTGCCAATTAGGGTTGAAAGACTAATTTTTCTGACCTTAGGCTGACCAGGAAACATTATTTTCCAATTTGCAAACTTAAAGACCCGAAGCCCCATAAGAGACCGGGCCCAAAATAGGGCCAGGGACCAGGGTGCTGGGTGCCATGGTCCCACCTCCAAGGACAATAGGGTGCAAGGAGGATCAGGCCAAGGTGCTGAAAAATGCAGTTTTTGATGTCATAAACAAGTTTCAGGGTCTCCATTCAGGTTCAGTGTTGCATCACCATCGTGAAGACCCAAATGCAGTCGAAATTGCAAGTGTCGCAATTTTAGGACACTACATTTAGCCCCCACTTTAGCGGGAGTATAAGCATACGCCCATACTTCTGATAAAGTACAAGGAAACAACATTGAAAGATTTTCACCATGTCAAGGAGGCAAGATATGCCAAGCCCCTAGTGGACTAGGGATCTTACGACTTCGATTGACAAAGTAAAAGGGAAGATCACGAGGGAGAACCATGACTGTCGGTAGTAAGGTTCCCTCACTATGAGTCATGCAAGAGAAATACCAAAAATTTTCAAGGCAAAGCTAAGTTCACCAAGAAATTTTCAAGTATCCTGAAGGGATAGACGGGGTGTATGCCCCCCTACATTAAAGCAATCGCACACGACTCAACGGGGGTGATTGCTTTAAGGTAGTGATACACATAAGAAATGAGAAGGGAAAGGAGCATGTTATCACAAATATTTAGCCCCCAAGTGTGAGATAAACCCAAGGATAATAGACACAAAACATAAAGCACGAGGTGACTTCGCTGTCCTTGGGGTCAGTATGCTGTATGATAATTCATTTATATCATATGTATGTATGCATAATTGTTCTTCATTCCCCAATCAAGGAAGGTCACCTAGAAGAAGGGAACACATGTGTCTTTTGAGTCAACATGAGAGAGACCAAAAGAGATCTCAATACTTTGCATCGTCTTCAAGTAGACAACACTAAGGACAACAAATAGAAGAATGAGAATAACACATAGAAGAAGTAACAAAAGAGAGGAGGAGATAATCTGCTATGCTAATGAAACTAGTCTAGCACGTCATCTACCCCCCGATCTTGCTGATCAATATTTCGGGAAGGCAGGAAACACGCTAGAGGAGGAACATTCAACACAGCAGATGGAGCTATCACAAGATCCAAACAAGGGCTATGTTCATGTTCCAAGCCACGTTGTTCTTATCTAGGAGCTATGATAAGTGCTTTAGAAAATTCGTTAGATAAATGGTTATCAATATCAACAAATTCATATTCACTATCAGAAGCAAGAGAAGTAACATTTTCATCATGAATAACATTTTCATCTATATCATCATCAAGGTTTATAAAAATAGGATCTTTAACTCGCACAAGATCAAAACCATCATGCATCTTATGTTTAGGAGATTTTGGCTCAATTTTTGGCTGAGGAGAAAATGGAATAATACTAGCTGAAGGTGTTTTTGGGGATTGCAAAGTTTGAGAAGCAGTTGCCTGAGCTCTAAGATGACGCTTTTGTCAGCGTTCACGAGCAAAACTATTTCGTCTAGTCTTAGTAGGAAGTGGAGAAGATTGAGGAGGAGGAATGTTCTCATCCTTATCACTTGGGTGTTTAGGTTGTGGTTTCTGAGGTTGGATAATAAGAGAAGAGGAAGGTCTATTCTCTCTATAAGAGGAAGGAGGAGGAACTGCTCCATATAAAGGAGGAATATTTGGTTTACTAAGGAGACCAAGTCCATCATGATGAGGAGGTATAGGCCTACTTTTAGGAAGTTTATTAGACATAGACATAGTCACATCCATAGGAATGGGTTGGGAATCTTCTTGAGGAAAGACATTAGTTTTATCTTTCAAAGGAAGAACTTCCTTCTCAAGAACAATAGGAATATCAAGTTTGGGTGTTCTAGGTTCACTTAGAGATAGGATCATATCTATTTTCCACTTTTGATAAGATTTGAAAAGATGATCACTTCATGGTGGAAGAGATTGGAATTGTTTAGGCCAAAAATAATCAATAGGAATGCTAGAAGTTCTTTCAGTTGGTTTAAAGAGACTATGATTGACAGTAACAACTTCACCATTATGGGGAAATTTCAAACACTTGTGAATAGGAGAAGCAATAGCTTTCATGGAAGATATCCAAGGATAGCCTAGCTTCACACGAAATTGTTCGGATGAAGGAATAATAGCGAAGTTCACATCAAGGGATTTGTTATGAACTTCAATAGGTAATGTAATAGAACCAATTGTAGGAGAAGAAAATGCATCAAATAATTTCACAATCACATCTGTTTTGTCATAGATCACTTGATTCAATTGCAAAGCAAAAAGAAATTCTTTAGTAATAACATTAACCATGCAAGAAGAATCAATAAGCACTCCACGGAAAGGTGTATTCTTGACTTTTGCAACTATGTATAAAGGACCATTAGGTGCCCTAATAGTTTCACTAGAATCAAATGTGATGGAAGGTTCTTTAGGGTTTTCTTGCTTCTCTACAAAGTTAATCACATTCGGAGTCATAGACACAAGACCATCAGATGAGAAAGAGGAATCATTAGTCTCAATCAAACTAGAGGTATGAGAAGGTAATGGATCAATAAAATTTTTAAGATTTTGGTTAGGAGGAGCTATAGATGTGTTGCCTTTATCATTCACTCTTGAAACAAAGATAGTATTATTATCAATCAAATCTTGAATTTTACCCTTTAAAGCAAAACATTTTTCAGTATCATGCCCAGGTTGAGGATGAAATTGACAAAAAGATTTGTTATCAAAATAGGGTGAATTAATCTTTGCAGGATCTATTTGCTTTACAGGAGGGAGAGTAAGCACATTTTGTTCCAATAACTTATTCATAATACTATGCAATGATTCATTCAAAGGAGTAAACTTTCTTTCTTTCTTGAAAAACTTAGAAATAGGAGGCACACCTGATGCTGCATTCACATTGTTGATGATGATGTTTTCATTGAATTTAATGGACTCTCTATTCAGTTTAAACTTCCCAAATGGTTGTTGACTACTATCACCCTTATCACTCAGAGCCATAGGATTTGCTTGTTCCATTTGACTCACAGCCAGTTGATAATTGTGAAGAGTTGCACACAATTGTTGGAAAGAAGTAAACTCAGAAAATAGAAGTTTTTCTCTAATATCTTTTTGTAAATTAGAAATAAAGATTCTTTGAATATCATTGTCAGGCACTGGAAAAGAAATTTGAGCACACAAATGCTTATATCTACCAATGAAATCAGTCACTTTTTCTTTAACACCTTGTTTACAATGCATTAAATCAATCAAAGTAACTTTAGGACTTATATTGTTTTGAAATTGTTGAATAAAAGCATTTGCAAGTTGTTCGAAAGAAGTAATAGAATAAGAAGGCAATGAGCAATACCATTGTAGGGCTTTATCTCTTAATGTCCTAGTAAACAGTTTTGCAAGCAACCTTTGGTCATAAGCAAAATCGGTACATATTGTTTGAAAGGTCTTAACATGTGTTAGAGGGTCACCCTTACCATTATAAAGCTCCAAATGCGGAATTTCAACATGTTTAGGGGGAATAGTTCGAACAATGTCAAGAGAAAGTGGGCTTGCAACATCAAATGTGGGCACACTAAACTTAGATTGATTCATAGAGGCAATTTGTTGCTGTAAAGAAGAGACAGTTTGTGCAAGATTGTTAATGGTCGCTTCAGTTGAGGAGTTCATATTAGACGTGTTAGATTGTGATGGAGGTATTATGTTATTGAAAGAAGGTATTGATTGAGAATAAGGTGGCGGGACACTATGATAGTTAGTCATAGGAGATGATTGGAAAAAAGGAGCACTACAAGGAGGAATGGAATGGTTAAATGAATTGCCCCCTTGCGTCATGTTCATCTGTTGAGATGTAATAGGAACACTCATTGAAGGAATGAATGAAGAAGTTGGATTGAATGAAGGAAGAGGGTTAATTGAAGAGGAAGGATTACCCCCATGACTGGTGATCATAGGCGGAATGTCTTGTATAGAAGTAGTCATTATGTTTGATGTAAAGGTAGGTATGCTAGCAATAGGAGTTGTCAAAGGAATAGAATGATTAACTTGAGTGGGAGGTTATGTATAACCTAAAGTTTCGGCACAACTCTTCATAGGCATCACATTCAAATCCACGATGTGTGCAATAGCACACAAAATATCAATTCCATTCTTATCACTTTGAACCATATGTTTTAGACCCTCAATTAATGAAAGAGCTTGACTATCAGGATACTCTTGAGACATCCATTACTGAAAATCATCAAATTGGTTATCCAATTTCGAAAGTTGTTCTACAAAAACCTCATGGAGAGCTTCTTCATCATTAGGAGGATTAGAGGAATTACCCGTGTCCTCATTAAAAAGGCTATTCAAATTAGGTTCCATCTCCTTGGTAATTAAACCTTGGAAAGACTTAATTCTACGGCTTCGTCTAACGGGAATAGTGTAAGTAGGGCTTTTTGTTGTAAAACTGATGCACTAGGGAGAGAGAGAGAAGATTTTGAATTTAGAGGTATCAAATTTCAATAAAATCAGCCAATCTCCTAGATTTGGGCTGTTAAATGCAATCACGACAATCTCCTGAAATTTCGGAAAAAATGTCAGGGACCGTGGTGAACGGAGTGCACACGGTCCTCGCAACTTTTTTCAAAATTTTCAGGGATGAAAGTTATGATGATTTTAAAGCTAATCTGAAAAAATTGAGTGATTTTATGATCTGTAGATAGGCCAAATTAAAGTTGCAATCTCAAAATTGAATCCTACCCAGATTGTTGAAAAATGCAAAATTTGAATTTTGAAAAAGAGAAGGAAACTAAAATTTTGAATTTTATGATTTTAGAGGGAATACTAAGAGCAATGCAAGCTTTGAAATTTAGAAGTTGACTCAATTTCACACAAAATTCAATTTTGAAAGTGGAAATCAAAGTTGTTGCAATTAAACACTTAATTTCAAAAGTCACAAATTGCAAGAATTTGAATAAAGCACAGAAATTTCGAATGAATGCCGACACACTTTTTAGATTTAGGACAGTAAGAACACAATTTTGACACAAATTTTCAATTTCAACAATTTTTGAATGAGTAGAAGCCTTAATCCAAGCAATCACTAGACCAACTTTGACTTTAATTTTGAAAGTGTTAGAATTGATGAAATCAGCCAAGATTCTGGATTTTAGCAGAAAAATACAGTAAGTTCTAGCTCCCGAAATTTTAGAAAAAATTTTAGGGACAATGGTGCTCGGGGTGCACACGGTCCTCGCAACTTTTTTCCAAATTTTTAGGGATGAAAGATATTATGATTTTGTTGCAGAATCCAAAGTTACAGTTGATTTGGAGATGTTTTGATCAGTGAAATTGTCGATCAAAGGTTGAATCAAGAGGGTTTTAAAAATTAGGGTTTTGACACTTAACCACTTAATTTTCAGAATTAAAGCACAAATATGAATTGATAATTTGCAATAGAAGGGTAGATCTGAAACAAGCATTAACATTTAGACATTTCGCAAGCTCAAAAAAGAAAATTTAGGGTTTTTATGTAATTAACCTCTAAAATTTGCAAAAGATCAAACATGGAAATGTAATCAAGGCATCCAATTTTCAGATCTAACCATGAATAATCAGAAAGGATATTCACGTCAAGTTCACCAAAATGTAAAGTGGAAAATCGCGATCGAACCCTAGTTGTTCTCCCGTCCCCAACTCCAAGGAGAGAGAAAGGAGGTCACTAGGGTTGATAGTTTTCACTTAAGAGAGACTTTACATTCAAAAGAGGGGTTGAAACCCACAAGATCCAATCCCACACAATGCAAGATTGGATTCTAAATGAGTTTCAAGGGTTGTGACAGCAAGGCTACCCTCTTTTGTAAAGAATGTAGATAGAAGGATTGAGCTAGGAATGCATGTAAAGTGAGAAAGATTCACTTATAAACAGAGATAGGAATATAGGACGAAGCTGCAGACCTGGAATTAGCAGTAAAATGTCGAGATGACACTGTCTTGCAAATTTGAGTGAAAGTTGATGGGACGATGGCGCTCGGTGTGCACACGGTCCTCCAAAAAATCCGCGAAACGAAGGGGGATCTGTTCGTCTCTGCACAAGGATTCCAGATCTTCAATTACAGCCACGTACCTGCAACCTACACACAGAAAAGAGAGGATGATTGGAGGGTTAGGGATTAGGGGTTTTCCTTTAGGTCAAACCTCAGTTTTGGAATTAACCAAGAAATGAGAATGCTATAAATGTAAATGATTGTAATGTAAACAAGTACTGATACCTTGTTGTAAGAATGTTTGTATTCATACATGTGAAGGTGTAAATGTTGTTGTATGTTGTATGTTGTATGTGATCTCCTCTTCAATGGTTGAATCCTTGTCTTGAATGCAACACTTAGCCTTGAATGGAGACTTAGAATGCTGAATTGCTTGAAGGAATGCTTGAATGCTTGAATGTTTGAATATTGCTTCCGCGTCTTGTACACATATGTCCCTCCTCCTTAAAATGGGAGAGGAAATGTAGTTTATATACTTGCCAATTAGGGTTGAAAGACTGATTTTTCCGACCTTAGGCCAACTAGGAAACATTATTTTCCAATTTGCAAACTTAAAGACCCGAAGCCCCATAAGAGACCGGGCCCAAAATAGGGCCAGGGACCAGGGCGTTGGGCACCATGGTCCTGGGGGACCAGGGCACTAGGCGCCATGGTCCTGAAGGGCCAGGGCATTGGGCACCATGGTCCCACCTCCAGGGACAGTAGGGTGCAAGGAGGATCAGGCCAGGGTGCTAAAAAATGCAGTTTTTGATGTCATAAACAAGTTTCGGGGTCTCCATTCAGGTTCAGTGTTGCGTCACCATCGTGAAGACCCAAATGCAGTCAAAATTGCAAGTGTTGCAATTTTAGGATGCTACACCTCCAATCATAGATTTGTACCTTGTCAAATTAACAGGAGTTGAATCATCCTTCCATGTCAATTTATCAGTTGTAGTCATAGGAGTACTTATTGGTTTAGAGTTTTCCATACCAAATTTCTTCAATAGTTCCTTCAAGTACTTTGTTTGACATATGAATATACCTTTATCAATCTATGAAATCTGCAATCCTAAAAAGAATTTTATCTCCCCAATCATAGACATTTCAAATTCTTCTTGCATCTTATTAGCAAAATCCTTACGCAATCCATCTTCTCCTCCTCCAAAAATGATATCATCAACAAAAACTTCAATAACCAAGATGTCATCATTAGTCACTTTTAAATATAAGTTGTTGTCAACATTACCTTTAGTGTAACCAAGCTTCAAAAGATATTTGTCCAATCTAGCATACCAAGCTTTGGGAGCTTGCTTCAATCCATATAAAGCTTTCCTTATCTAGAAACCATATCTTTGTCATTTGTCAAAGAAAATCGATCAAGCTGCTCAATGTAAACTTCCTCTTCAAGATCACCATTCAGAAATGCATATTTAACATCCATTTGATATACTTTATAGTTCTTATAAGCTGTGAATGCAAGAAATAGTATGACTACCTCAATTCTAGCTACCAGTGCAAAGGTTTCATTATAATCAATTCCCTCTTTCTATGAATATCCCTTACACACTAATCTTTCTTTGTTTTTGATTACCTTACCATCTTCATTAAATTTATTTCTGAATACCCATTTAGTTCCAATTACATTTTTATCTTTAGGCCAGTGAACCAATGTCCATGTGTTATTCTTTTCAATTTGTTCCAATTCATCTTCCATAGCTTTAATCCAATTTTTATCTTCACATGCCTCAAAAACAGATGCTAGTTCAATTTGAGAAATTAAACATACCTCTTCATTTTCTAGTCTTCCTCTTGTCATTACACCTTGATACTTATTCCCAATTATCTGACTTTTAGAGTGATTCAGTCTTACATACCTAGGTTTATTCACTTTCTACAGTTCTTCAGTCACTATGGAATTCTCTGATGATGTCGGTGTGACTGGATCTGCATTCTGTACCAATGTACTTAGTGTAGGTTCATTTATGATCATCTAATTGCCAGTTCAAAATCTACAGACATTGAATTACCTCTAAAGTGTTCATCTATCTTCACATTTGCACTCTCAATGATCTTTTACAATCTTTTATTAAAACAACTATATGCCTGTCTCTTAGATGAATAACCAAGAAATATTCCTTCATCATTTCTAGGATTAAATTTTCCAACATACTCATCTCTCCTAATATAACATTTGCTTCCAAATATTCTGAAGTATTTAAGAGTAGGAGTATTACCAAACCATAGATCATGAGGGGTCTTAGTAGTTTCACCTTTGATGTGAACTCTGTTGAAAGTGTAAGCCGTTGTATTCACTGCTTCTCTCCAATACACATGAGGTAGGTTTTCTTCTAATATCATGCTTCTAACTACATCCCGAATAGTTTTGTTCTTCCTTTTCACAACTCCATTTTGTTGAGGTGTCTAAGGTGCTGATAGTTGTCTTTTGATTCCATTCACTTCATAGAATGTATTAAAATCCTTAGATGTGAATTCACCTCCTTGATCTGATCTTAAACATTTGATTCTCTTACTGGTTTCATTCTCTACCATTGCCTTGAACAATTTGAATTTCCCAAAAGCTTCTGATTTCTCCTTGAGAAAAGTAACCCAACACATTCTGGAATAATCATCAATGATTAGCATAAAATATCTATCTCCCTATAGACTTCTAGTTCTTGTCGAACCACACAAGTCAGTATGAATTAAATCAAGAACATTATTGGATTTCTCTGGAATACTCTTAAAAGTTGTTCTAGCTTGCTTTCCCATTTGACATTCCTTACATACTGGATTATGAGGTTTTACAATCTTAGGTAAATCCCTTATTGGCTTAGTTGTACTGATCTTTACAATGCAATCAAAATTCATATGACATAGTCTCTTATGCCATAACCAACTTTCATCAATATGTGCAATCAAGCATGTCTTTTTATTGTTATTCAAATGAAAGATATCACCTCTAGTCTGATTACCAGTTGCAATCTCCAAGCCAATTTTGTTCATGATTATGCATTTTCCATTCTTGAATTATAACTGAAATCCCTTTTCAACTAATTGACCAACACTCAAAAGATTATGCTTCAAACCTTTAACATAATAAACGTTGTCAGTATTGTGCTTACCATCAAAAGATATAGTGTCTTTTCCTTTGATCAAACAAGCTTTGTCATCCCCAAATCTTACTAGACCTCCATTGTATTCCTGAAAAGAAAAGAATTTACTTTTATCACCAGTCATATGATGTGAACATTCAAAATCAATGATCCATTCATCTTTTTATTTAATTTTAGCTATCAGGGCTTGCTCTACCATTGGAACAATAGGTGTTGGTTGATCTTCTTTTATTGCAACAAAATCCCATCTATTGTCTATCAATTCCTCATCAGAATCATCAGTAACTCCTTCATGAGCATAGTAACATGATTTGTCTCTATTCTTCTTAAATCTGTATCTCTAATATTCAGGGTTAGGTTTATATGTTCTTTTAGCTTCTTCTCTCAATATTTCATGTCTATCAAGACATCTAGATGCCATATGACTAGCTTTATTGTAGTTAAAACATTTAAATGGTGCTTTACCTTCATACTTAATTCCAACTAGACATTTAGGCATTTTCCTTGCAAATAGTGCTTCAAGTTCTTCCAGTTCTTCATTTTCCCTTCTGATATCTTCAAGTTCTTTTGCATAAATTACTTTCCAATCAGATTTCTCAGATGATGATGATGCTGCTACAGATGATGATGCTTTGAAGGCTAAATCTATCTTAATTGTAGCAAGAGGACCAAATTCCTCAAGCTCAAATGCTGAAAGTTTTCCAACCAAAGTATATCTAGATACTGATGTATTAGGCATTGTTCTCAACTCATTAATAGCAGTTACTTTTATTTTGTATGCTGGTGGCAATGCTCTTAAAACTTTAGAAACAATCTCATCTTCACTTAAGGATCCTCCACAACATTATATACCCAAAACAATTTCATTAACTCTTTCCATAAAAGCATAAATTCTTTCATCTTCTTCCATTTTCAGATTTTCATACCTGACCTGGAAGCATTCTAGTTTTGCAATTTGATAGTGGTATCTTCTTCAGTCAATGTCTCCAATTTATCCCAAATAGCTTTAGCAGTATATCGATCTAATAATCCCATGATTTGCTGATCTGATAATGCGCTAAAAAGTACTTCTCTTGGTTTGCAATCATTCTCCCAATCTTTACCCAATGTTGGTGGATTAGGTTGATTCGGTGTAGGGCCAACATAGCCACTCTTTGTAACATCCCATATGTCTCTTCCAATGCAATTCAGATGTGTCTCCATTCTGATCTTCCATATACCATAGTTAGTTCCATCAAGTTTTGGACTTTCCTTCCTAAAAATGTTAGTTGCCATAGAATCTCCTCAAGTTGTTAGACTTCTGTAAAAAAGAGGACTTCGCTTTGATAGCAATTGTTAGGACCCAGAGGCAACTGAGAGGGGGGGTGAATCAGTTGTCTATTAATTTCAACTAAAATATAACTTAATTAAACTTGATGTATAATACTGGTAAACCAAACTTTATGCCGGTTAGCAGTATATCGGTGACTGTGCACAAGTCACTGAACATGCCAATGAACACAATGTGTCGGTTTAACATAACCAATGTAACCATAGATCTCCAGAAGGATAAGTGTTGATAACTGTTGACATCAATGGAAAAACCAATGCAACACATCCATAATACCAACACTTAATCAGCTCTAAATTTGAACATAAAGGAAATGGAGAACACAATTTGCCTTGTTCACATCTATTATGAGTGGCCTTCAATACTGAGCATATATTACTATTTGATTGTAAATTCTCTTTAGTTGTATCTTATTTTTCCCATCCATATGTTCAAGAATAAAGTTCTTTATATTAACATCAGGCTAAAACTCTAACCACCACTTATTGTCCAGTGAGAAGCTAGGGTCCATACCAATTGAATTAAATGTAATCACATATAGTGGTAAAGAGATTTATTTTAATGATTCAAAGATCCAATCTCAAATAGAATATACAGGTAACATTGACAAACATGTAAAAGCCACGATATCTAATATGAATCTCACAACAGTTCAACACAACTTGGCAATTAGATATCAACAACAAGTATTTTAGACGATTCCTGATGACCTTTGAAATGCCTTAAGACACCCTTCATTTATCTCTCGAATTGATCGACACAATTTTCTGATTACTAAAACTCAATTTGCAATTGTCAAACAAATGTGTCACATTTTCACATTTAAACCCAAAGATGCATTTCAAAAACTGGTTAGAAGACCTTTCTAGACTTCACAAACTGATAGGCGTGTACTCTGATATGTTAACTTTCATCCTGCAAAACCATTCCTCATGATGAATCCCAAGTGGTGAGATATTAATTGTTGAAGTTGATTAAATGTCTCTATCAGCATTTGAACCTGATAAAATCCAAGTGCAGGGACCTCAAAGTGCACACATTAAAAATATCAAATGGTCTCTGTGGATCCCCAAATCTAGGGGATAGATACCTTGAAGTACAAAGAAGACCATGGAATGTTCAGTTTGACCAAAAAGATAATAGAGTGAAAATGGTGAGCTCATGAAAATAGCCACTTTAACAGTGAAACAGTGAAAGTGCAGAAAAATGAGCAAAATGGCTCAAGAAATCAACTTGGAAAACTGATCAAACGGATTGGTAAGGGCTTCAAACTAGACACATAGCTTGTATTTTATACTATTAGTACCTTGGAATAAATATTCTGATATAACACTCATCGGGGCATTTATTACACATATGCAAAGTGGTGCTCTGACTAGCTGTTAAAACAAGGACTTATGCAAACAACACAAACTGCAAATGGATTGGGCTTACCAAACTGAGTAAATGGATTCATAGGGACTTGAAATTTGGCATGCGGACACACCTATATACATACAATTCAATGCACTTTTAATTTCAACATGATTATCTATTGGTCATAAAATGCAAAGCCTTAAAGTAGGCCACTTAGTAAAATCTGAATTTGTGCATAGAACAACTTTCAGTCCACCCCTTGAAATGGGTACTTGATAAAATAATCTAGACTGAAATATGAAAGTTATAGAACATTGCATAGGCTAAATTAAAGGTGTACAACAAGTTTCCAAAGCTTTACATCTTTATAGTCAATTGGCTCCATTTTACATGCCCTCAAAGTAGGCCTCTCAGGTTAATGAGTGAAGTGCCATTCTGAAAATGTAGGAGAAATTTTTTGAAATGGGCCTCTCAAATTAATCAATTTTTATGAGTCCCAATAGTGGCTCTGATTGGGGATGGTTGATTGCAAGATCAACACATGAATCTAGAATCTTTGGTAGAGTAGACCACCCAAAAATAGATCATTTCTCTTCCTCTCAAAAACATGGGTTCCTTATTCTACCCAAATAGGAGGGTACTTATTCTGAACAAACCACACAACTGAAAGCAAAGCGACTATACAAAGATTCAATTTATTTACATATGGCCCCGGGCCATCAAATCTGAACTAAATGCTTACCTCTATCAAATGCATGATTCTCATTTCCATAAATCAAGGGTAAGCTGGAAATTTCATTTACATCTACCTGATCAAAAATGTTGTTTCTTCTCATCAGCTCATCACATAAAATATAATCAGCATGTTCATAATCATTCAATATTTGAAAAACAAAACCCACTTCAAAATGTTGATCATCAAATGACACATAACTATCATATTGTTTACAATTATTTCCCAGCTGAAAAGAAAAGTAACCCAACTCCATCTGAACACTTGGAACATCAAACACATGCTGATCACTAGTTTGGACAAGAGGAAAACATTCATCTGCAACCTTGGCTTGCAAGCTAGAAAGAAACATTTCCAAATAGAATGACTGCTCTTCATCTTGCTGATCACAATTTCTATCAGCACTTTGAAAACATGGAAATATATCATCAAGTAATGGTTCATTAACCATTTGCAAATCTAGGAAAACAACTTTAGGTTTGTCATTCCTTTTAAAAGAAAAATCCATACAATGCATATCAAATTATGAGTTCATATCAACATATGAATCCATATTATCACATCTATCAGCCTTATATGCATTTTCATCTTGTCTACTATTCAAATCAAATGTAGGGAAAGAATCAAATATCATATGTATCATACTTCACACCCTCAAAAATATCATCAGTATCAAAATATATACCGATTGGGTATGAGAGCTTGGGGACATTTTTGGATGCATACCTCTGAAGATCAGTAGCTAAGAGTTTTGAGATTTGTTCACTACTTAGTGAACCTTCTCCTTCATTTTCATTTTCCTTGTCTTTACCTTCTGTGCTATAAACATTGTCCCAATGTGATGTAGGCATTAGATCTTTCATGGTCATGTCTTTATGCACATTTATTTTATCATTACAACAACTTACATCTGCATCATAACCTTTATCATGCTGATCATAAAGTGTTTCTATATGTTGCAACATAGTTTCATAACCTTGGTTGAAAACACTTTATGGATTGAAATTAGCAACAAGATGATCTATATTATTCAAATCTGAAACGTCAACAAGCTCATGATTATTTGAACAACAACTTATGTTATCACAATTTTCTTCTTGCTCTGAATACACATCTACACTGTCATGCTAAGAATAAGACTCATCTTTAGCATCATAAGAGATATGTCCACTCATAGATTCATCTCCATCATTATACACAATACTATGTGCATTTTTAGATTTAGTCACTTCAATCTCATCTATCCATTCTTTAGTATGTGCAACACTTTCTTCTCTCAAGGTTGTAGACCAATTAATTGAGTTGGGCTCATCAAACTCTAAGAATAACTCAATCCGAAAAGACTCATCGGATCTAACATCAGCTAGAAGCTCATTTTTTGCAGCTATAAATCTTTCATAAAAAACATATGATGATTCTTCCTTCCTCTTCCCTATTTTCTTTCTTAAAAACAAGATGAATTTATCTTGGATCTTTTGGAGACATATTTCAATCTCCTTATCAATTTCTTTCAAATTTGACAAAGGATTTTTAAATCTAGGAACCACATCTAGATCCATCAAATTTGAAACATCTACTAAACCATTACTTGGACAATGCATCTTACTGTTTTACAAACGCTTTGCAAAACACATGCAGTCATTAAATTCATAACCTGACATACTTCTCACAATATTTCTGACTGAAATTTATTTCAATGAATTATGTAACCTTAAAACCAACATTCCTTTTCCTGGTGACTTGCTTCCCCATAGAAGGAACAAAGTTATCTCATAAAATTTTTGAGGAATACTTGGGTATATTTGCTGCTACTATTCACTTTACTTCTCAATGGAAAAATATGAAGGGAACCTTCACATCTAAGGTTCATTCTTACAGAGTCACCACCTCCCATGAGGGGGAATAAAATGTAACCACTGATCTTCACTCTAAAATACTTTTAGATTTATGGGTCATACCACATAACAGAGTCACATAATATTTTTCACATTCCATAGCAACAAAACCTTCCAGGACATACACTTTCAAACCTGAAAGTAACTTTCATATTTTTAAACTTCTAAAACTCTTCCCCAAATGAATTTTGGCCAAACTCATGGGTTTGAATGCAATCAACAAGGTGAATACAACTTCTCTCAACCTTACTAAAAATACAATTATAAGACACTCTTAGTCCCCAGCAGAGTCACCATTTTTGTTGGTGACTCGGATGGGATAATCTCAACTATATATTAAGCAATTTTTTCTTAACCAAAGATTATCAATAGTTTATTCTTCCCTAGTAGAGTCACCATTTTTGTTGTTCTCAAAAATGAGTAACCCAAGTTCACTTGCAATTTATCTATGAAATACTTTAGGGCTTGGGACAACATAACAAGGATAAAAATCCTTCTACTCTTCAGGCTCTGCAAAAGCTAGGTGGGTGTACCTTTGATGCATAGAATTAGACCCATTACACACATATGAAAACATCAAAACAAAGGAGATAGATCTCATTAAGGGCTCAAAAACAAGGAGGGTATTGTAGATGGGCTAGATTTACACATACACCTCAGCTATGTTTGACCATGAGATAGGCAAAACCAACTACAATTGCAAACATAAAAGTAAATGGATACTTGATTTTTGAATTGATGTTCTGAGAATCCTTCAACATTACAAAAGACCAGTGCCTTATCCTGGCCACAGAGTCATGCATAAAAGTGGAAGAGAAATCTCAACTGCAAGCTATTTTCAACATTAAATTTTCATGTATTAATGCCTTACATTAATAAAATCCTCTGCTATGTCACAAAATCATACTTACATATCCAATATACACATTCAAAATCATTAATGTTGGGTTTTCGGATTTAAATCCTTCCTTGAAGAATACCCAAAAGACAAACATTAAACTCTCAGAGAAGACTGAAATAGACAAATCCAAATTATCCTTGATAAGATGAAACTATATAAATCTAAATGTCATTTTGGAGACAATTTTGTGGAAAATCACACATGCCTTGCATATGTGTAAACTTGCAAACTGAAACAAAGCCTACAACAAAGAGAACACTAGAAACCCAAAAGAAACACTCTGTCATTTGTAAAAAATGAAAAATGCCATCACTGGAACCTGTAATTTCATATTTCTCCCTTGGAGAAAATTTCCAAAAAATAGGGAACCCCTAAAAATGAGAAGAACTGATAATATGAAGAAGAGAGAAAAAATCAGATCTGCATCACAAATTGCCAAGTGTCCTCTTTCCCCTACTGAAAAATTCTTTGAATCATGCCCCATAGAAACTACTCTTAAAATATTTGACATGTGTTGAAACTAATTGCATAAATAAACTCTTCATTCCGAGAGCTTTCCAACGACATATAACACTTGTATATTTGGATAAAAAATAACCCCTCAACCATTAATCTCGAATGCAGACCAATCATTTTAATCTTTGCACTTTTCACTATAGTTGGAACTATACATTTAATTTTGATTTTTCACCCATTCTGATCCACCACATGTCGTCTTTTGATTTTCTCATGGATCCACCTATTCGCCACCTCACCTGTCAACTCACCTTAGGCCGGACCCACCACTAGACTTTGGCTGCCTTGTCGCTAATTCACGATGAATAACCAGTGAGCAGTTTCCCATTGCGGATTACTAACCACCATTGGATCCTTTGAAACTTGCTCACCCATTAACTCACCTTTCTATCACAAATTTGGTTGTCTTGGGATGCTTGGTCCCCTAGGATTGTGTGCGCACGTGAGGGTCCACCTAGTCGCCATGCCTTGTCTCTTGTCAAAAGACTTTAAGCTTTAGACACTAGATATGTGTGTGGCTTTGTATTTAAATACAAAAAATGCCCTCCCCACAACCAATGTGGGATAACACTCCTCTCATGCCTGCTGATCTATGCTAAAGCTCCCACATTTCACATGAGATTTTCCAACATACTAAGCATGGCAGGGAGGATGCATGCTCTAGATGCATCATTTGGCTTTGTACCTATCAATTGCATTGCTTGAAATGGTGCCCAGGTAAAATTATTTACATGGGCCAATTGCATTTGTTGAAAGTTTCTAATGCCTTTCACCTCAATGTTTCTCATCTACAGGGGAAGATGGTGGAAAGGTCGCGATGGGGAGGAGACTTTACACCTGCCAATATACAGTTGCTTGAAAGTTCTTAAAACCTTCACTTTTCTAGCCTTTCAATGGAACGCGAGGGGAGGATGCTGCCAATGTATTTGTTTGATAATTTATTTAGCCTTTTCAATGCCATGCAGGGGGGATGTTGGCCTTGAGCCTGCCAATTGCATTTACTTTAAACTTTCTATGTTTTTTTTAGTCGGGATGCCACACCCACGCACAGGCAAGGAGAAAGCTGGAGAGGCGCATGAGGGGAGGATGTTGGCTTCATGCCCAGCAATTGCATTTATTTGGAAGTTTCTATGTTTTAACATCTCCAGTTCTATTTCCATGTAACATGTTCTCCTTCACTACTTCTACAATGGAATCATCATCATAGACTTCTACTGGTTGGGGCATTGTTATTTTATTTCTTTCACATACTTGAACATTAGAGCACTTAGCTCTAAATTTGAACATAAAGGAAATGGAGAACACAATATTCTGATATAACATTCATCGGGGCATTTATTACATATATGCAAAGTGGTGTTGTGACTAGCTGTTAAAACATGGACTTATGCAAACAACACAAACTGCAAATGGATTGGGCTTACCAAACTAAGAAAATGGATTCATAGGGACTTGAATTTTGCATGTGGACACACCTATATGCATACAATTTAATGCAATTTGAATTTCAACATAATGATCTACTGGTCATAAAATGCAAAGCCTCAAAGTAGGCCACTTAGTAAAATCTGAATTTGTGCATAGAACAACTTTCAGTCCACCCCTTGACAGGGGTACTTGATAAATTGATCTAGACTGAAATATGAAAGTTGTAGAACATTGCATAGGCTAAATGAAAGGTATAAAACAAGTTTCCAAAGCTTTATCTCTTGATAATAAACTGGCTCCATTTTATATGCCCTCAAAGTACGCCTCTTAGGTTAATGACTCAAGTGCCATTCTGAAAATGTAGGAGCAAAATTTTGAAATGGGCCTCTCAAATTCCTCAAATTCTATGAGTCCCAACACATGTAGACCAAAATGATATAACAACAGCAAAAAAAATTAAAGCATCCACCATAACACAAGTGTTTGTACGTGGAAAACCCAAATAGGTAAAAACCACGGTGAGATGGAACTCACAAGTTAACTATCTACAGTAATAGATAACTGACCGGTTAAGATCTACAAAGTGCTCTACTAGGAGAGAATCTTGTTAGAGATCCCAAAGCTTTATTAGAAGCTTATACCCTATTAAGAGTAGTACCCTATTAGGATTAACCTCGGTGGATGATTTTAGAATCCAAACTAATGGATCACCCTGTTAGAGGATTTATACATTTGAAGCTTGTTAAAGCTTACCCGGTTAAGGGATTTGATTCTACTATAATTGTTAGAGAACAACAGGATAGGTTTGATTTGTTCTGAGTAGCACAATACTTGCTTGATCAAATCCTTCTAAGCATATTCAACACTGCTATACAACACACTCTTCATCTTAATATCTCTCTTCAACAAAATCTTTCACTTTGCATGCATACCATCATACATACATAAATGATTTACAGAGATGTCAATATATAGACATTCAGATTTCATGTCAGCCTAAGGAAATCATAACACAATTTCCTAGGTGTAGTGTATCTGGACAAGTGACCATAACTCATCACAAAAATTGCCGCCAAGCAGTCAGTGCTAGTAACTCATCACAAAAATTATTGCCAAGCAGCCGGTGCTAGTAACTCATCACAAAAATCAACAAATACTGGTTGGAACAATTAATACTGGTTTGAGGAAAACATATGAACTGTTATCCTTGAAGCTCCACTTGATCTCCATCTTGATCTTCATCTTGATGCCAACTTAGTATAACCACAAGTTGTCTCTTATGCACATACCAGTTAACACAAAGTACCAATTAAAGATTAACCACTAAGTATACCAGTTGATAGTGTAAACAATTGAAGTTACATCGGTAGTCAATACAATCATATGTGTGTGTGCATGTTTCATCAATGACAATATATGGTGAATACATTACAATCGTCATCGAGCCAACAAGGGGCACAAGCCCAAACTAGAGGATTTTTGGGCAAATCTCCAAGATAGTTCTAAAGTAAGGGAAAATAGTTATAATAGACTATTTGTACCCCAAATTAGGGATTTTGAAATAGAAGCTAATCTCCCTAAAGACCTAAGGGATGATGAAGATTTATTGGACTCTACATACAAAGAGCAGGAAATTGATAAAAGTGCCCTCTCCCTTATAAGGTGGTCCGCACATGAAAATTTAAATACAGACAAAGTCTCCCAAGCTATCATCAATAGGACCAAATAGTGGCTTAGTTTAAGGGTTAGGCTAAGTGATTCAAAGGGGAAGTAGAAAGAGTCCATCTTAGGTGTGCCCCAATCAAGGGGTTATAAGGAATATGCTCACAAGACAAGATCGAGCTCAAGGAAAAATACATCCATAGACCTTAATGATGCAGCTGGCCCTGAAGATAGCACTGATGACTTAATGGCAAAGCTTCATGTGCAAATAAGAAAATATGAATTGTTGAAGAAAGCTGTAGACCTTGGAGTAACCGATGGACTAGGAGCTGTGCCACTTGCTGAAGTTCTTCCACCAAGGACAACTATAGGACAGATTGCAAGAGAAGGTACTCAGGAGCAAGATGAAGAAACAAAAATAGATGAAGATGTGCCCTCTCAGCCTCCTCCAATAGTTGTAGCACAGGTCCCAGTTACCAACACCCCTATACCACCACCAGTTGATACAACCATAGTGCCACCCAAGACACAGGCATTTAGGCCTACCACCGAGAATGTAATTATCAGAAATATTGAATTGGACTCTGACCAAGAAGAGGAACAACCTTGGAAATAGTAATCACTTGGAGGGGAGAAAGAACCAAGTGAGGCAGAAGATTTGTTGAATGAAAGATTAGTCTTGAGCCCTCAAGACCAAGAAGACCTCCTTAAGGATATAACTGTCGGATAGGGTATAACAAAAACAGATAAGGAGGGAAGGACATTCGGAGAAGAAGTCAGTGATAAGTTGGGAGAGTTGCACAAGGAGAAACAATTGAATGAAGATGTAGCTCTCTAGGTCGGTCCTTCTCATTGAATGACTTCACTCCAAGGATACAAAAGCACAAGAGCAGAGGATGAGGGTGAAGTAGAAGAATAGATAGACATCTATATTGTAACCGCTAACATGGTACCACATGAAGGTGACAAGGATAAAGATGTCCCACAATGGCTCGAATTCACTTTTGAGAGGAAGAAAAGAAAAGTAGAGCTACCTAAAGTTATGCTACAACAAGCAATCATGGAGGAACCAAGAAAGGTCAAGAAACATAAGGTTGTACATCATTTGTCAATCACAGGTTCCGATGAAGTGGTTACAGATGTGGCAGTTCCACTTCACATAGAGGGTCAAGCCTCCCTGAAATACCAAGTATCTGAAGTAAAATTGGGCAAGAAAACAAAGTGGGGAGAGTTGGATACTTTGGAACTATCCACCAGTGTTGTCAGGTGATGAATAGAGAAAGAACATACCTCCCACATAGACCTTAAAGCACAACTAGAGCAGTACAAGCAGCTATTGGTAGAGATGGGAAAGCGTCTAGATTCCTACAGAAATGACAATCTACCTTCAACCTCTTCACTTCCAGAAGAAGAGGTAAAAGCATTAATAGAGGTAAGACATGTGGCCTTTGCAACGAAGTCATGGGCCCAAATAAATTCTTCCAAGATCAGATTTTTTTTGTAAAATACTATGGAGTGTAAGGAGGCAGTATAGGTGGGAGGAGAATTAGCTTCTTCTTCTCACCAATGGGAGTGAAAGCTCAAAATGTTTAGTAAACAGTTATAGATATAAAGTAAATTTTTACACCTAGGAGAAGAGGTAATAATAGAGGAAGGCCTCTTGGGTGGTGATGGTTGTAAGAACTTGCAGCCTTACACATACATTTTGGAACTGAAGATCGAGATGCTTCAGTTGTATGTGAAGGATGTGGTAGACATCTAAGTTCCTCTCCTCATGGTAGTTTTGAAATATAAGGGTTTGTAGAGCAGCTACTCGAATTTTTTGGATTAGGGATAACTGATATAGGGGTCATGGAGGAAGAGAAAGTATTGATTCAATGGGATGCATGTGAGGCCCAACATTTTGGACCTCCAGTTCAATCCGATGTCACACTGATGCATAGATATACTTACTGAATTATGCAATGTCAAGAGGCAGTAGAAACAATAGGGGAGTTGGAGAAGAAAAGAGAGAAGGTAGAGGAAGTTTTGAAAAAGTATAAATTTAGAATCAAGCATGTTGCTAATTCTCCTGCTGAAGAAGTTGCATGTATCATTAATAATTATAAATCTTATAAAAAGAAGTAGAAGATGAACCTACAGTTACTAAAGATAGAAGGATTTATGAGAAGAGATTTTGCATGACTACTCCACTAGCACTCTGATGGCAGCTCCAACTCATGTTCTAGTTTTGAACAAAATTCTACATGACTACAAGAGCCTGGCTCATACAACATGCTCTTCGTAGTGCTCACTGAACTTCTCTTTCGTAGTAGTTAACTAGAGTCTAGAGGCAAAAACTTGCAAGTTAACTGCGACTCCTTGTTTTGAGTTCTTTATTTAGATTAGGTTTATTTCTTAGAAAGTAGAGTAGAAAACTCTATAAATTAAGAAGTTTGATTCATTTGTAAGGGTCCACAAATTGATGATTTGAGGCCCACTTAGAAATTTTAGATTATTTTGTAGATTGTTATGAACTTAGGTTATTTTTGTTACACGTTCTTCGAAATTAATACAAGAAACAACTTGTAGATTGCCTGATCTATGCATAGATTCTACGAAATTATTCTTTGTGATTTGGTAATGTCTATTATTGCGAATTAGCAACATGTTCTAGTCTTCCATTTATTGCTTTATGAATCATATTGCACACGTAAGTGGTGTATGAGAATTATTGAGGTAGACAATATTTTTGGTGATATTCTTTCCATGACTCTCTGAAGTTGCTGATTTTGTAGGTTTATTGGAGGACCATTGTTGAATGCTAATTTGGATAATATCTGATAATTTTGGATTGCAAGGAACTAGTTGAGTAGTTTTTTGAGTTGTTATTAAATTGGCTTCATTGTTGTTTTCTTGTTTCCCTATCTCTTGCAGTTTATTTCCAGAAGAATCTTAAAACCATAAAATACAAAAAAAAAGGGAAATGAAGTTATTAACAATTAGTGGGATTTAGTTTTAACCAGCAGGCCCCTTAACAAGTACAACCACATCAACCATTGGTCTACCCATCACCATCGAGACCTGTCTATAGATACTTTGGAGTGATTAGTTCCCTAGAACTTATTTCTTTTCAAGGGAAGTGGTGAGTGTTCACATTGGCTACTTGACTGTCAGTAAGTGTGTCAAAATAGTCGTCAATAGGTTGGTGCCCTAAAATCAAGGGTTGGTGCTCCTTGGGTTGCTGCCCTAAAGTAGGGATGGTGCTCCTTGGGTGGGTTCCCTAAATGTTGTAACTGAGTATTTCATTGTGAGGCTGGATTGGAGTAGTAGTTGCCAACATCATTTCTCATCGAGGTTGTTCCCTTGTTGGGTTTTCCTCTTACATCATGTGTTATGTGATGTCCCTTCTGTGTGTTGTTGAATTTGTGTCATCCTCCTATCTAACCGATATGTTTTCTTTATGTTAGATCTGCTAATCGGTATAAACACATAGGATAGAAAAGGGTAAAGTTTGGAAATCAATGATTCACCACCCCCCTCTCAGTGGATTCTTGTTTTCAACAAATTTTTTAATTGAATAGAATAAAAAGATTCTACATTATTTTACTAAGATTCATAATATTTCAAAACATCACAGTTACATTCGTTCAAAGACATAATATCCATAGTAATGTGTGTATACTAGTTTGCATAAATCATATAAAAATATATAGAAGAGATAATCCAAATAGAAAAACATTCAACATAAGAAGAACAACTAATTCATCAACCATAACTTAAAGTTTATGATCTATGAATCTACATTCAAATTTCCTTTCTTCATATTCATTAAAAAAAAAATCTAAGTACATGGAAAAACAACCAACAATATCCATTCCACAGGCATCCATCTAACATTTATAGATAACCTTGTAACTATCTTTAAAAATAATGACCTCACCAAGATGACCATTTTTAAAAGCAATTAAAAAGGTTCTAACATGAATTAAATAAGATAACAACCCTCCAAAGCCAATCATTTTCTAGCAACCCTACCAAGAAAGAAATAAAGACAAAAGCAATAAAACAAGACTTAAGAAATGACAATGGCCCCTCCATCTTTGGCTCCTCCATGTGGCTCTTCTTTAGTAGCATTATTTGTGGATCCCTCTTGTGTCACTCTTCCTTATACCTTTGATATATATGCCCTATATTTGAAAATAATTAGAGTAATTGTTCTGGCATTTGGGTCAGTTGTATTATTCACCCTTCACTTATAATTGTTCGACTTTCAATCTACAACTACAACCTTTGGACATACATCATCAATCTAGTTGTTAAATCTTGGAGGTAGGTTTCTAGGTTCTTTAGAGGCTCCATTGTCCTTTTACTCACCGTCTAAATAGTCATTTCTACATTTATTTTTTACCTAAATCTCATAATCACACCCGTAGTCCTTTGTAGTTTATCTCCATCTTCCTCAAATATGTTTATTTCAAGAAAATACAAGTGATTCATTAAATCCCTGATATTTAGTTGAAATTATGCTATGGTTGACCTTGTTTGGGTATCCAATTCATCAATTAGGGAAATTTTTCACTCCAACATATTTACCCATGAGTCTGATTCATTTTTGCCTTGATTGCTAATTATTCCTTCACTAATCAAAATGGTCAAGGGCAACTTTGAAACTTATTGCAACTCATGAAGGATCATGCACAAACTATTTTTCTCTCTTTTTTATATTTTGTAACTCATTGTACCAAGCCTTAATTTTATTTGATACTAGAGAATAAGCTCTCATAAACTCTTATATGCATACTATCATATCCAATACAAATTTGCTAGCCTAATTATCTATGGCCAAATTGGCATACTAGTTCCTTTTAATTTTCTTTAATTTACTGGGGTCCAACCCCTCAATAACAATATTTTTAATTCATGACCCATAGTTGATCATTTGTTTACATAATGGATTGGATGGAGGAAGTTAGAGTGCTCACCTAATTTTGTAGCACCAAATTCATTTGTACTCCAAGCTTGACCCTTTTTGATAGAATGCCTATAGAGAATTTAGTGTGATAAAAGTTCCTTCGACTGTAGTTGGACCAATATTTACTCTACTCAAATTGAATTTTAATTTTGTAATTTCATGCTCCTTTTTATAAATAATGGGGTCTACATTCTCCAAACATTTATGGATTGAAATAGGGTTAGCAATCATTTTGGACATTCTCCTAGCCATTTTGGCTGTGGGACTTGTTAGGAATTGCATGCAAAAATATCAATTATATGCAGATAAATATAAAACACAGGAATGAAAAACACAAAAATAATAACAATGAAGAGACAATACTTAATGTGGTTCACCCAATCTCGGGCTACATCCACCAAATGAAGAGTCCAATATTATTATCCAGTAAACCAAAACCGATTAGAACCAGCAATCCCCTTGCAACTCGATACCATTACAAAATGCTACAAAATTCTCTACAGAAAACCCCTAACCCTTAGTCTTTTTGTCACAACTTATGTCGGTTATAAATTAGGGTTACAACATGTTAGCCAATAGAAAAATAACACCCGACGCCTCTATAAAAAGTTAAAATTCTTTTTGGTCTCGTGGGTCGCTGCCCCTTTACCCCAAATTGGGGACGCTACCCCCAAACCCCCATTGAAATATATGGGGGGAAACTTCACCGATAGAAGTAGGGAATATTTAACCTCCAACTTTGATTAGGCTCCATATAACAACAATCTTCCACTTGGAGACTGATCATAACATCATTGTCCCTATATCTCCCACTGGAATGAAACACCTTGGACTCTATTGTTCTATTTTTATTGTTTTCAGTCTCAAAGACCAACTGAAGTTGAAGGAGCTTAGTTTCTCCCTTGTCACCATCTTTGTCAAAATATCCACTAGATTTTCATTTGTATGTATCTTTTCCAACCTTAATTGTTCATCATCCAATACTAATTGAATAAAGTGATACCTCAATTGTATGTGTTTTGTCTTTGAATGCAAGTCATAATTATTGGCAAGATGGATTGCACTCTGACTGTTAGTAAACAAATAACTATTATCTTGTCTTTTTCCCAATTCTTTCATGAAATATTTCAGCCATATCATCTCTTTGCTTGCCTCTATTGTAGCTACATACTATGCCTTTATGGTGGATAAAGCAACCACCTTTTGCAACCTAGAAATCCAACTCACCATTGTCCCATTACATGTAGTACTCCGCCTGGTATCAATATCCCCTACCAAATTTGAGTCTACATAACCTGCTAAATTAGTATGAGAGCCCCCAAAACATAAATGTTTATTCAATGTTCCTCTCAAATACCTAAGAACCCATTTTACTGCATTCCAATGCTCTAATCCTGGATTACTCATATACCTGCTTACAACTCCAACAGGATGTGCAATATCTAGTCTCGTACATACCATGGCATACATTAAACTTCCTATAGCTGAAGCATATGGTACCTTTGATATTTTGTCTTTCTCCTCTTATCTTTGGACACATCTCCTTTGTCAATTTCAAATGACTAGGCAAAGGTGTGCTGACAACTTTTGCATTCTCCATATGGAATCTCTGCAACACCTTTTCAATATAATCAGCTTGAGATAGAGTCAATGTTTTGTTCTGCCTATCTTTGCAAATTTTCATACCAAGGATTTGGTTTGCTGCCCCCAAATCCTTCATAGCAAATGATTTTGCTAACTGTTATTTTCACTCTCTAATGTGATCCATGTTAGACCCCGCTACAAGCATGTCATCAGCGTATAAACACAAAATTATGTAGCTTTCATTATCCAACCTCTTAAAATAAACACAATGGTCAAAATTACACTTTTTGTAGCCTTGCTTAGCCATAAAACTATCAAATTTAAAGTACCATTGTCGAGGTGCTTTTTTCAAGCCATATAAACTCTTTTGCAATCAGGACATCAATTTCCCCTTACCTTTGACCTTAAATCCTTGGGGTTGTTCCATATATATCTGCTCCTCCAAATCACCATGGAGAAAGGTAGTTATCACATCTAACTATTCCAAATATAGATCTTCTACAGCCACAATACTTAAAACAGTACAAATAGAAGTCATCTTAACAACCGGAGAAAAAATTTCAGCAAAATCAATGCCCTTTTTCTGTGAAAATCGTTTGACAACTAACCTGTCTTTAAATATATGTTTACCTCCATCTTCCTCTTTCAGCCTATAAACTTATTTGTTTTGCAAATCCTTTTTACCTACAAGCAACTTACATAATTCCCAAGTCTGTTTTTTCTGCAAGGAGTCCATTTCTTCTTTCATGGAAAGCTCCCACTGAACTTTTGTATCCACCTACATAGCTTCATCATATCCTTCTAGTTCACCAGCATCTGTTAAAAAAATAGAATACAAAGATGGAGAGAACCTTTTAAGAGGTCTACTTAGCTTGGTTGACCATCTAACATTCACTGGAGTTTGTGGTATTTCTTCTTGTGTTTGTGGAGCATGAGGAGCCATTGGAACATCACTATTTGGAGTATCATCAAGCACCACATAATCCTTTTATTTCTTCTCATCTTGCTACAACGGATCTTTGTACAACACCTTCTCATTGAATACAATAGCCTTGCTTCTCACAATTTCTACATTTTCAACATCCCAAAGCCTATAACTAAATTCATCAATACCATATCTAACGAAAATACACCCTTTTAATTTTGCATCCAACTTGGTTCTATTTTTGGAATCTACATGTGAAAATGCTTCACATCCAAAGGTTTTGAGAAAATAATAACTCACCTTCTTACCTATCCATGTTTCCTCTAGAATACCACAACCCAAAGGAATAGAGGGACCTCTTTTAATTAAATATACAACAGTATTGATAGCCTTTGCCCACATGTTTAAAGGGAGCCCAGTATGTAATCTCATGGTCCTTGCATGCTCCATTATTATCCTATTCATGCACTCAGCCACTCCATTTTCTTACGGAGTTCTTGGAACCATTTTTTGCCTATGAATTCCATTAATAGAACAATAATCCTCAAATTATTTGCTGCAATACTCACCATTGTTATAAGATCTGAGACATTTTAATCTTCTACCTATCTCATTCTCAACCAAGCTTCTCCATTTCTTAAATATTTCAAATACATCAGATTTCTACCTAAGGAAATAAATCCAAACTTTTCTAGTTGCATCATCTATGAATGTAACATAATACCAAGAGCCACCAAGAGAAGATACCCGAGCCGGTCCCCATACATCTATATGAACAAGCTCCAACTTTTCATCTTTCTTTTGCTTCCCATCCTTGAGAAAGCTTGCTCTCTTTTGTTTTCCATATACACAACTTTCACATAAATCCATATTAATGTATTTTAGACCTAGTAAAACCTTTTTAGAATGAAGTAACTTCATACATTTTTCACTCATATGCCCAAGTCTATTATGCCACTATGTTGTCTCAAAACCTGCAACAACTGTTTTCGTTTCTTCCTACAAACCAGCAACAACTGTTCTTGAAAGTGTTTAGGTTTTCTCCACAACAACTAAAATAGAAGGAAAAATATGACCTATACAAAGATATATGGTGCCTACTTTTAGACCTTTTTCTACTATCAAGGCTCCTTTTGAAACATTCCAATTTTTATCTTTAAAAGTAATTATGCAACCTTCACCACCTAGTTGTTCGGCTGAAATTAAGTTCCTACTCAGCCTTGGAACGTGCCTTACCTTTTGTAGTAGCCAATGATTTCCATTCTACAATTTAATCTTAATTCTTCCCTTTCCAACAATTTGACAGGGTTCATTATCTCCCAAATAAACTAGCCCAAAATCCCCTTGGACATAATCAAGAAAATAACTTCTATGGGGAGTAGCAGGAAATGAAACCCTTGAATCTAAAACCCATGAATCATCAACATTATCTAGGAAAATAATCAAAGCGTCTTCTTCATATTTATTAATTACCACATTCACCTCCTTATTACCCTCTTCGTTGTCTCGTTTATTCTTTCGAGACCAACAATCTTTCTTCAGATGACCTAGTTTCCCACAATACCAACAATCTTTCAGTCCTCTAGATTGGGACCTCTTGTCCTTTTATTTTCCTTGTGACTTCCCACGACCTTTAGAACCTTTCCCTCTCTCCTTTAATCTACCCCTACTTTCTACATTTAAAATGCTACCTGATGTGGATCCACCTGAGCTTTTCTTGCGTAGTTCCTCACTCAGAATAACACCAACAACATAATCAAATTTTAGGGTATTTGAACTAGAAACATAGTTACTAACTTCCATTACCAAACTATCTAGCTTTCAAGCAAAGAGCATAATAATAAAAGAGCCCTAACTTCTTCATCAAAATTTACCTTTACAGAAGTTAATTGACTAGTAATTGTATTAAACTCATTTAAATGATCTATCATAGATCCACCTTCATTCATTTTTAGATTAAACAAATGCTTCATGAGAAATACCTTATTTAAGGCTGAGGTTTTTTCATACAATTTTTCCAAATCTTTCATCAAGTCAATTGTTGTCTTCGCTTCTATTATATTGAATGCCACAGATGGTGCGAGGCACAACTGAATGGTTCTCAATTCCTTTTTGTCCAGTAATTTCCAATCCTAATCACTTATTATTGTTGGTTTCTTGGGTATTCCTTCCAATGGCCTCCATAATTTATAAATCCTTCTAATAGAGATAATCCTCCATCTACATCTTCCATAACTGATAGTTCTACCCATTGAATTTATCTACCTTCAATTTACCCTCATCTACCATTGCTCCCACTTAACCATGAGACTCTCACTCAACCTGTGATCTTCCTGTTGGTATTTTGGTATGGTTTTGTCATTATGCCAACACCTACTAACACTTATCAACTCTGGCACTTTGGAGGATCAGCAATGTTCACCGGCAAGCGACTTATGCACAGTCACTAGTATCTGGTACACCAGCAGGATATAATGTTCACAAGAACTTCAAATGATATGGAAAACACCTGGTTATGTCAAAGACATCGTTTGGACACCTTTTCTTGGAGATTTGTTCATTGGTATATTCAAAATTGCATATTTGTTGTTACTGGCAAATAGGTCCAGGATAAGAACCGACAAGCTTATCTATTCCAGATCAGCACCACATGCTTTGGAGATGATTTTGTTGTTATTGTAAATGCATCAAGCTGACATGTTGAATCGGTTATTGCATCGGTTACTGATTTACTTGTAAAATGTTTTCTTGTAATATCCTTTAGAGATGACCTACTAAAATTGGTCTTAGGTTATGATATAAATGAAAGATCTTATTTGTAAGATCAAGGGTGGAATGTGAAAGGAAAAATAATTTGGTATATGCAAGAATAAGCAGAGCTTTACATGCAGACATCATTTGTAGGTGAAGCAAGGTATTTATAAAGACAATCAAAACTACACGGGTACTGAATCCAGCATAGAAAGATGCTATTTTGAGCAGTACATCTTTATTGGATTTAACCATCCAATTGTAGTCAGTGTGACTCCTATTTGTGTTTGAGAAATGAGCTCTACGCGCTTGGCCTTTCTGCATGTGCAAACCCAATTTGTATACACATACTATCTGTAGTAGTATCATCTGATTATGGGTAAGGTTTCCCATCATGGTTTTTCCCCTTGCAGGGTTTCCACATACAAATATTGTTGTTATGTGTTGTGGATGTTACTATCTTTCTGTTTCATGCATTAATCTTTACTGGTACTGTAATTAACTGATAAACTATCTACCGGCATAAAGTTTTATTTACTAGTATTAAGCATATAGGTTGGTTAAATTGTTTTTGGTTTGAATTTATCTGAAAACTGATTCAACCCCCCCCCCCACTCTCAGTTGTTTTTGGGACCTAACAATTGGTATCAGAGCCTAGTCCTCTTTGCAGAAGTTTAACAACTTGAGGAGATCTAATGTCTACTAACTATTTCAGGAAGGATGGTCCTAAACTTGATGGAACCAATTATGGAATATGGAAGATCAGGATGGAGACACATCTAAATTGCATTGGAAAGGACATCTAGGAAGTTACAAAGAATGGCTATACTGCTCCTACTCCCGGTTAGCCAAATCCACCTACCTTAGGAAAAGATGAGGAAAATGATTGCAAAGCTAGAGAAGCACTTTTGAGCACATTATCCGATCAGCAAATCATGGGATTATCAGATAGATCAACTGCGAAAGCTATTTTGGATCATTTGAAAACATTGAATGAAGGAGATTCCATAGTCAAAATTACAAAACTTGAAAGCTTCCGGGTCAGGTATGAAAATCTGAAAATGGAAGAAGATGAAAGGATTTTTGCTTTTATGGAAAGAGTTAATGAAATTGTTTTGGGTATTAAATGTTGTGGAGGAACCTTAAGTGAAGATGAAATTGTTTCAAAAGTTTTAAGAGGATTTCCACCGACATATAAAATGAAGGTTAATGCTATAAATGAGTTGAGAACAATGCCTAATACTTCAGCAACTAGGGATACATTGATTGGAAAACTTTCATCTTTTGAAATTGAGGAATTTGGTCTTGTTGCTACTATAAAGATAGATTTAGCTTTCAAGGCCTCAACAGGAGAGAAAATGAAGAACTTTAAGAACTTGAAGCACTATTTGCAAGAAAAATGCTTAAAGGTCAAGTTGGAAGTAAGTACGAAGGTAAAGCACCCTTTAAATGTTAACTATAATAAAACTAGTCGTATGGCTTCTAGATGCCCTGATAGACATGCTAGACTAAGAGAAGAAGCTAGAAGAGCATACAAGCCTAACCCTGAATATTAGAGATACAGATTTAGGAAGAATAAAGATAAATCTTGTTATCTTGCTGATGAAGGAGTCACTGATGATTTTGATGAAGATCCGACAGATAATGGATAGTTTTTTTTTCTATAACAGAAGATCAACCGACACCTACTGCTCAACTAGTAGAACAGGCCCTGGCAGCTAAAATTGAAGATAAGGATGAATGGATCATTGATTCAGGATGCTCACATCACATGACTGGTGATAAATGTAAATTCTTGAACTTTCAGGAATATAATGGAGGTTTAGTAAGATTTGGAGATGACAAAGCTTGTTTGATGAAAGGAAAAGGTACAATATCTCTTGATGGTAAGCATAATACTGACAATGTTTACTATGTAGAAGGTTTAAAGCATAATATTTTGAGTGTTGGTCAATTAGTTGAGAAAGGATTTTAGTTACAATTCAAGAATGGTAAATGCAAAATTATGAACAGAACTAGTTTGGAAATTGCAACCGGTAATCAAACTAGAGGCAACATCTTTCATTTGAATAATAGTGAAAAGACATGCTTAATTGTACATATTGATGAAAGTTGGCTATGGCATAAGAGACTCTATCATTTAAATTTTGATTACATGGTAAAAATTAGTACTACTAAGGCAGTTAGAGATTTACCTAAGATTGTTAAACCTCACAATCCGGTATGTAAGGAATGCCAATTTGGAAAACAAGTTAGAGCATCATTTAAAAGTATTCGAGAAAAATCAAATAATGCTCTTGACTTAATTCATACTGATTTATGTGGTCTAGCTATAACTAAAAGCTTACAAGGTGATAGATATTTCATGCTAGTCATTGATGACTATTCTAGAATGTGTTGGGTTACTTTTCTTAAAGAAAAATTAGAAGCACTTGGGAAATTCAAACTATTCAAATAAATGGTAGAGAATGAAACCGACAAGAAAATAAAATGTTTGAGATTAGATCAAGGAGGAGAATTTACATCTAAGGAATTTAATGCATTCTGTGAAGTGAATGGAATCAGAAGACAATTATCAGCACCCCAAACACCACAATAGAATGGAGTTGTGGAAAGGAAAAAGAGAACAATCTTGGATGCAGCCAGAAGTATGTTATCTGAAGAAAATCTACCACATGTATATTGGAGAGAGGCAGTAAGCATAGCGGTCTATACATTCAATAAAGTTAACATCAAAGGAGAAACTAGTAAGGCCCCTCATTAACTATGGTTTGGTATTACTCCTACTCTTAAATATTTTAGAATATTTGGAAGTAAATTCTATATTAGAAGAGATGAGTATATTGCCAAATTTGATCCTAGAAGTGATGAAGGAATATTTCTTGGTTATTCATCTAAGAGAAAGGCATATAGATGTTTTAACAAAAGATTGCAGAAAATTGTTGAGAGTACAAATGTGAAGATTGATGAACAATTTAGAAGAACTTCAAGGTATATAGACTCTAAACCGGCAACAGAAATACTGGCAAATGAACCTACATTGAATCAACCGATACAAAATGAAGATCCAGTTACACTGGTATCATCTAAAAATTCCACTATAACTGAGGAACAACAACAAATAAAGACACCTCGGTATGTACTTAGACTGAATCACTCTGAAGATCAGATAATTGGAAACAAGTATAAAGGTGTTATGACAAGAGGAAGACTGGAAAATGAAGAGGTATGTCTTATTTTTCAAATTGAACCATCATCGGTTAATGAGGCATGTGAAGATAAACACTAGATTAAAGCTATGGAAGAAGAATTAGAGAAAATTGAGAAGAATAACACATGGACATTAGTTCCCTAGCCTAAAGATAAAAATGTGATTGGAACAAAATGGTTATTTAGAAACAAACTTAATGAAGAGGGTAAGGTAATCAGAAATAAAGCAAAACTAGTGTGTAAGGGATATTCTCATAAAGAAGGAATTGATTATAATGAAACCTTTGTATCAGTAGCTAGAATTGAGGCAGTTAGATTATTCTTAGCTTTTGCAACACACAAGAACTACAAAGTATATCAAATGGATATTAAATGTGCATTTCTGAATAGAGATCTTGAAGAAGAAGTTGACATTGAACAACCTGATGGATTTTCTTTGACAAATAACAAAGATATGGTTTGTAGGTTAAGGAAAGCTTTGCATGGGTTGAAGCAAGCTCCAAGAGCTTGGTATGCTAGATTGGATAAGTATCCTTTAAAGATTGGATTTTCTAAAGGTAATGTTTACAACAACTTATACTATAAAGTGACTAATGATGACATCTTGGTTATAGAAGTTTTTGTTGATGATATAATCTTTGGAGGAGAAGATGGATTATGTAATGACTTTTCTATTGAAATGCAACAAGAATTTGAAATGTCTATGATTGGAGAAATAAAATTCTTTTTAGGATTGCAGATTTCATAGACTAACAAAGGTATATTCTTGAGTCAATCCAAGTACTTGAAGGAGTTACTAAAGAAATTTGGGATGGAAAACTCTAAACTGGTAAGCACACCTATGACTACAAATGACAAATTATCACTAAGGGATGAATCTACACCTGTTAATCCGACTAGGTACAAATATATGATAGGAGGCCTATTGTATTTGACACAAACAAGACCTGATATTATGAATGCAGTATGTATTGTTTCAAGATTTCAGAGTAATCCTAGAGAAAATCATGAATCAGCAGTAAAAAGTATTTTTCGGTACTTACAAGGTACTACAAATCTTGGCTTATGGTATCCTAGAGATGAAAACTTTGAATTATGTGCATACATAGATGCAAATTATGTGGATGACAGAAAAAGCACCATCAGTAGAGCATTTTTTCTTGGCAGTAGATTAATTTCATGGTTGAGTAAGAAACAAAGTTGTACATCTTTATCAACAACTAAATCAGAATATGTTGTAGCAACAACTAATTGTACACAGGTATTATGGCTTAAGCAAATGTTGAAGGACATAAAGGTAAGATGCAAGGAACCTATAACTATATATTGTGATAACACTGCAACAATTGATATATCTAAGAATCCGGTATTACATTCTAAAACCAAACATGTTTCTATCAAACTAAATTTTCTGAAAGAGAATGTTGAAGCAAAAGTAAAATTGGTTTATGTGAATACGAAAGAGAAGATTGTAGATATTTTCACTAAAGCTCTGCCTAAGGAAACCTTTGAATATCTCAGAGATCAGCTTGGGGTCATACCCCCACCGATAGAGACTTAGACAGTTGATGTTTGTCGTCAACTGACAGACTTAACAGAGAAATATTTTAGACCGGCTTTGATGAGGAAGCTACTTCTCAAGGGGAGTAGTTAGTCTACTAAATTGGTTGGTATTTTGTATTTGAATTTGGTTTTGTATTGGCTTTAGCATTTGATGTCTTTTGGGGAGAGATATCTATGGAAAAACACATTGTCTTTTGGGGAGAGATTATTCATTTGGGAGGAAGATTAATACTTTGAGATGATAGATTACTCTTTGTATCTGAGTTTTTTATTTCTAGTTATGATCTCTTTTGGGAGATTGTTGGTTTTTGGTATTTGGCATTTCTATTTTGGCACTTTGATGGTTTTTCCATCTTGTGTTGCCATCAATGCCAAAGGGGGAGATTGTTGGTATTTTGGTATGGTTTTGTCATTGATGTCAACACCTACTAACACTTATCAACTCTGGCACTTTGGAGGATGAGCAATGTTCACTAGCAAGCAAGTGACTTATGCACAGTCACCGGTATCTGGTACACCAGTAGGATATAATGTTCACTGGCACTTGGAATGATATGGAAAACACCTGGTTATGTCAAAGACATCATTTGGACACCTTGTCTTGGAGATTTGTTCATTGGTATATTCAAAATTGCATATTTGTTGTTATCGACAAATAGGTCCAAGATAAGCACCATCAGGCTTATCTATTTCAGATCAGCACGACACACTTTGGAGATGATTTTGTTGTTATTGTAAATCCATCAAGCCGACATGTTGAATCAGTTATTACATCGGTTATTGATTTACTTTTAAAATGTTTTATTGTAATATCCTCTAGAGCTAACCTACTAAAATTGGTCTTAGGTTATGATATAAATGAAAGATCTTATTTGTAAGATCAAGGGTGGAATGCAAAAGGAAAAATAATTCAGTATATGCAAGAATAAGCAGAGCTTTACATGTAGACATCATTTGAAGGTGAAGCAAGGTATTTATAAAGACAATCAGAACTACACCGATACTGAATCCAGCATAGAAAGATGCTATTTTGAGCAGTACATCTTTATTGGATTTAACCATCCAATTGTAATCAGTGTGACTCCTATTTGTGTTTGAGCAGTGAGCTCTAGGTGCTTGGCCTTTCTTCATGTGCAGGCCCCATTTGCATACACATACTATCTACAGTAGTATCATTTGATTGTGGATAATGTTTCCCACCATGGTCTTTCCCCTTATAGGGTTTCCTAACACTTCCTACAGAGGATAATCAAACACAACCCACTTTGATACCACTTGTTAGGAATTGCATGCAACAAAAATATCAATTATATGCAGATAAATATAAAACATAGGAATGAAAAACATAGAAATAATAACAACAAAGAGATAATATTTAACGTGGTTCACCCAATCTCGGGCTACATCCACCAAATAGAGAGTCCAATATTATTATCTAGTAAATCAATACCGATTACAACCAATAGTCCCCTTGCAACTCAAAATCATTGCAAAATGATAAAAAATTCTCTATAGAAAACCCCTAACCCGACACCCTTATAAAATAATAAGTCTTTTTGGCCTCATGGGGCACTGGCCCCAAACCCTCGTCAAAATATATGGGGGGAAACTACACCAATAGAAGTAGGTAAAATTTAACCTGTGAGTTTGATTAGGCTTTGTAGACGTATAAAAATTACTAGTTGCCTACATGAATATTTAATATTCATTTTAACCTCATTCCTCTATTTAATCACTTTATTTAATTAATTTCCCTTTCTCCCCTTTTAATTAAATTTACATTTGATTAAATTGATCCTTGCAAGTAAATAAATCTAATTTATTTATTTAAATTGCCCACTTGTATTTACGCAAGTTGCATCTATTTTTGTTGAAATAAAGTAATTTATTTTAATTAAAATTCCCCTCCATCCACTTGCAAAATCCTACATCTCATACTTGCCTCTCTAAACCCCCTTCTAGATTCTTCTAATCACTTCTAATTTAGCCTAATCCATCTCCTAAATATTGTCACATTCCTAAGCAAAGGGAAGTCACTTCTCAAAGCCTCCAAAGTCTTTGAAAACCATTAAAGGTTTTATGTCCTCAACAAGTTAACCCTCAAAGTCTTCATAGCCATTAATGCTTAACTCAACCTTCTTGCATGATTAGAGACTTTCTCTCTAACTCAACCCTCATCTAACCCAAGGGTCTCATCAATAATTCATGGCTTTAACCTTGGTTATCCCTTTCACCCTTGCACAAGAGTTTACCCCTTGGGTAAAAGTTTTATCCATTGGATAACCCTAACCTAACCTTAACCCTTACCTCCTAAGGTAACCATCATGTCTTCTCAAGCATTTATTGCTTCTCTCATCTCCTCTCAAGCAACCTCTTGTTGACAATTGTCACCATTTCATTGGTGAGAATTGTAAACATGGATTGATAACTTTCAATCCTGGCCCTTGTTAAGATTATCCAATCTTGACCATCCATTGTCCTATTTTTCCTATAAATAGAGCTCTCAGTCACTCATTTTGATAGATATCCAAAGTTTCATGCATCTAATCTATAGTCATTTTACTAAGCATTTAGCCTCTCTTTGATAAAATAATCTTAAATAACATTTTAGAAATAATTTTAAATATCATAGCTTATCCATGTTTGGCTAGTATATATTATTAGGATAGGATTACTAATCTTTATCATAACAACATATTCATGCTAGTTTAAATCATCATAGATTCAATATCATGTATATCTAGGAATGCATTCATGCTAAATTAATCAAACATCACTCATTCTTGGAGTTGTCATTCCTAAGTCACTTTTCTGAATGATTTGAGTGCAAAGGCATTGGCTTGAGGGATCCTATGAGATAGAGAACAATGGAACACCCCTTGGGTAGTTGAGCTATTCAATATAGCCCCATAACTTGCACCAAGAGTCCCATTGGTGTGTGGATCTTTTTGAAACTGAACTTTACATTTCTTTACCCAACATTTCCCACACACATTTTCGGCACCCACTATGGGGCTTAACCCCATTAATCTTATCATTTTTGATGTAGGAGCAATATGGAAAGCACATGGAAAAGATGAGTTAGTGCATTGGAGCTTTCTGGCAGCGCATAGAAACATTTAGTTAGCACTTCCGATTTACTGTTTAGTGCACAAGACCTCTTCATTAGTGCATTTAGCATTTTAGTTAGCGCATAACAATCTGACTGCCTTCTATATAATCATAGCACTTTTAGAAAATAGAGTAGTGCATGCAGTAAACAACTTAGTGCATAGGAAGCATTCTGTAGCGCATAGGTGCAACAGTATAGTGCATTGATCTAACAGAGAAAAGACAATTTTGTAACTGAAGGAAAACAATTTTAGGCTTGTGTAAGTCCCCATCAGATTCTAGTTTTACTGACTTTCTCCTTGCAGTAGCTAACCCCTTTCCTACAAGTTTAGATTAAATTAAATACAAATTTTAATTCTTTTGACTTTCTAGTAAAAAGAATTCACTTTTCTATAAATTTGGAAAGAATCTCATGTTTTCATTTTGGGCTTAAAATTTACTACATCATCATTTGGGTTCTAAAAATAATTTCATTACAAGGTAAAAAGAACAACAAAAACAAACTCTTTATTTCTTTGCAAGTTAGGAAAAGCTTTTCACTTTGGGTCTAAAAAGAACAAGTTTCCTTTTTTCAAAATAACTTCACCTTACTTTGGTGCATAAAAGGATCCATTTTTATTTTCCAAAGTGTAAAAAGAACCTCACTTATTATATTTTGCAAAGAAAGGGAGTTTAAAATTCATGATTTTTCTTTTGTTGACTAGGATTTCCATTTTCTTAGATAGAAAATTATTGCTATGAGGATCTAAAAAGAATACCATTCTTTTTTGGAGCGAAATTTTTGAATAGAAGATGAATCATCATTGATTTGAAATTTTAAAAAGAACACTTGGGTGCCTTGTCTCGAAAGTGGAAGGTATATGCTCTCCCCTTAATTGGGTGACCAAAAAGCCAAACCAATCTTATGCTTTCATTATTGGCATTTTTGATGTTTATGTTGTGATTGTCATTGATGGACACACACTTGTATTGAGATCCCCTTTTTATGTATGAGATAATGCTCAACTGGTATTTGTTCCAACCAGTATGTTGTACTCTAGTCTTTTGACTAGTGGTGATTTTGCAGAATGTGTTTCCTAGTCTGAAGTGGCATGTCGACCCCAAGCGGTTCGCAGATCACAAGTGGTACGAGGAAGCAAAGCGGCACAACACATTCTTACCAGTCTTCATTTTTTTCAAACCGACAACTGGCATTTTTGTCAAAACGGGAACCGGCATTTTGTATGAACCGGTAACACTCTGTGATGAGTTACCAATCCACCGATTATTTGATGGTGCTGACACATTGACGGTGATTCTTGTGTCGTGTTACTGAGTATGTCTAGATTCACTGAACCTAGGAAATTGTAATGTAATCCTATTGGATAGACATGAAATCAGATTCCTTTAAAAGGACATCATGTCTAGGGTTTTCAAGTTGTTGAAGGAGCTGCGAATAGGGTTTATGGTGAGTTAGGGTTTAAGGTGGAAGTGAAGAGCGATCTTATTTGAGAAGATCGAGTTGTAACTGAGTGAGATAGAGGAGACTGAAGTAATGCTGGAATGCATTAGCTATGAGCAATACTGGATCTAACCAAGCAATTTGTGCTAGTAGATAGATCAAACACTTGTTGATTACTCACATCTTTGACAAGTTTGTAGCCCTTAACTAGGTAGGCCTCAAAGCCTTTGTAAAATCCTCTAACAAGGTGGTTCACACATGTGAATCTAAAATCCTCTAACAAGGCAGTCTTTAATCGGACTTATCTCCTAACAGAGATTGAGATTCCTAATAGGATCTATTCTGGTGAAGAACATTGTAAGACCTTAACCGGTCTGGTTTCTATTCTGCAGATAGTGACTTGTGAGTTCCATCTCATCGTGGTTTTTCCCAGTTGGGATTCCATGTCAAATATCTTGTGTTATGGTTGTATTGCTTTTATGGGTGAATGTTTTATTTGCATTTTGGTTTGTATGTGTGATAATTGATTTAATTGTCAGACTGCTTTATTGGTTTATCTTTAGACTGTGTAAGTGTTTTAGTGCAAACATTTTTGGCATACTAATTCACGCCCCCTCTTAGTATTCATCAATTGGTATCAGAGCCAACCTTTCTATAAGTTTAACCACTTGGAAAGAGATATGGGGGAATACACATTGAGGGAACTTACTCAACAGCTCACTAAGTCTGAGCAAGCCTATGATGATCTTATGGTCAAATACAAGGCATCTCAAGCAAAAAGAAGAGAACATGCAGAGAGGCTGATGGAACTATCTAAAAGTAGTTCTGAAGATGAAGCTAACATGGAAGCTATGATTGCTAAAGTGAATAAGCTGAATGATTCAAACTCCAATCTGAGAAAGGCGTTGGAAGGACTGACTATTCGGTTTAGCCAAGAGCTTGAGAACTGGAGAAAGGCTAAAGATCTGGTAAAAGACAGAGATCATGAGATCTCCAAGTTGAAACAAGAGATCAGTGCACTAACTGCTCACCTTCATGAGAGAAGAATGGAGAAAGAAGACATGCAAGGAGAACTGAACATTGCCATCTCTGAAAATGCAAGTCTTATGGAGACAAACACTTCTATTTCCAAAGAACTCTTTGAATCAAAGGAAATACTAGCTAAGTTTGGTAAAAGTACAGTCAGGCTAGAGCAAAAGCTTGAGTCATCTAGACCGGCAAAGAATACCAATGGTCTTGGTATTTCTGGACATGAGGAAGGAGAATCCTTAGGAACAAATGCTGAGGCATCAAAGAAGAAACCAACACTCAAAGGAAAAGGTAAGCAAAAATTCAAACCTGTTTGCTTTAACTATCTTAAAGAAGGACACAATGCCAATGTATGTAGGAGCAAAGCCTACAATAATTTTCCTTATTTTATCAACAATGTACCTAGATCCAATAAGTTCAATGGTCATTGTTATGCATGCAACAAGTTTGGGCATAGAGCATTTGAATGCAGGTCTGTAATGGATAACACTGGAAGATATCCTCAGAGGACCAAAGGAACTAGTCCTGAATCTTTTATGAACCGGAACCACAACCAGTTTAATGTCTTCAATCATCAGTCAAGAAGCGGTGGTCATCAAGCAACAACCAGATGGAGAGAAAGTTGTATGATCTGTCATGATCATGGTCACACTGCTACAACATGTAGAAGGAAGAATGGAAACATGTACAATGGTCCTTGGAAAGCACCTGGACTTGTTTTCTATCACTACAACAAACCGGGTCACATTGCGAGATTCTGTAGAATTAGAAAAATTATACCTGATGATATACCGGTCACTCAGGAAGAGAAATAGAGGTTGAAAAATTTCAAGAAGACATGAAGAAAATATGGAAGAAGAAACTAGTATTATTGGAGGAGGAACCGATTTCTACACCCAGTGTGGAAATATCTGAACCGGCAAACTAAGCCTCAAAGGCTTAGGGGGAGAAAATGACAAAATGCTTCAAACCCCTGGTTAACACCAGTAAAAGACCTTAATCGGTATGCTACACCTATCACTTGGTAGAAGACCAAAAATGGTAAAAAGGAAAATTAGGGTTTACGCCCTAATATAGGAGCATTAATGATGGTAGGTGAGAGACATGTACAAATGCAATTTTCAAATCATTTCTCACTATCTATTTTTTGAGCAAAGAAAAGTTTTCAAGTGTAGAGCGAAGAGAAGGTGATTTGAGCTTAGATTTCGAGGAATTGGAGAGATTTGAAAGAGATTCAAATATAGTTTACAATTGGCAGTGGATAACTCAAAGCGGTGATTTGGCATTTGATGGAGAGCGAAGCAAAGCAGAATTAGGAAGCCCTAAATTTGCGTTTCAAAGGTATTTTTCATGTTCTTGAAATACTCTTCAATGGCTTCCGCATCTCATACTAGTTCAAGCACATCCATTGAGTCAGAAAATTTCATTCAGAGGAAGTCCAAGTATAATGCTTTGTCACAAGTCCCAGCTGGAGTCATAGTCGAAGAAGGAATTTCAGACTATATTGATTGCAAGATAGAAGACCTAGGGTCTTTAGCCATTCATACTCAATTAGGTCTATTTTGTGGAAAGGACAAAAGGATCAAACCGGAGTTTAGTATCTTAGAGAAGAAGAAACTCCATAATGCGGTGTATTTTCTAGAAGATTTCATAGAGGATCACATTAGAATCATCCTGAGCAAAGTCCATGGTAACAAGATGTACCTGGAGAGAACGCATGATATCATGCCTGAGGAAATTCATACAGTCACCAGTTTCTACAACACAGGGGAAGTACCAGCCTTGAGAACGGTAAGCAAAATGGAAATGACCAAGCTCACCAATTCGACAAGTGATTCACGAGGTATGATAGTTAATCCTATCAAGGATGAACTAGTAAAATACACCTGCATGGTGATAGGCTACAAGACATTCTCAGCCAGCAGGATTAATTCTATATCTGCTGCAGTGGTAAATGCCGCTTACTGGATGATTATAGAGGATAAATCATTTGACTTATGCACCGGTATGCAAAGGCAACTCTTGTTAAATCTCAAGGCAATCAAAAAGGACAGTTCACTAAGATTTAAATTTTGACAACTACTGGTAGGGTTGTTTTTCAATTTCCAAGGCTACTTTCCGGGTGTAGGAGATGTCCAGTGGTCCCCTAACCAACCGGTAACCAAGCAGATAAAGGAAAGTGTGCAAGCCATTGGAACTGGCTACCCTGAGATCCTGAACAAATACTTTGATGAGTTTAGAAGAAAGATGAGTCAGATTATGCAAATCTTAGGTGACATAGTGAAGAAGTATGAAGACGACATCTGTTTCACTATTCAAGTGGACAAATGTCTAATGGAGGCTGTTGAGCCTAGAATGGAGGAAGTGGAGCCTATGGGCTATGAGGTCATGCATGACATGCTAGAAGGGTATGCTTCAACCCTTATTGCCTCGCCTCTTGATCCAAAGCTGAAGTGAACTGGAACCTACTTGGAGAGGATCACACCAATTGAAGAACCATCGGTAAAAAAGGGAAAAGAACTGGCAGCCAAGAAAGCTAAGGCAGTGTTTGCAGTATCAGCACCAGCTACCACTGAGACTCCAAGAGTGACCAAGTAGTCACCGACAAAGAAGAAATTAGAGGCAACACCAGTGAAAGTCTTCGAAAGAAAGAGGAAGACTAAGGCAAATGAACTGGACTCCGAAGAAACTAAGTTTGATGAACAACCAAAGAAGGCTAGACAGACCAAGAAGGTGAAGAAGAATGAATCGGCAACATCCACACCAGTAAATATAGATATCTCCTCTTACAAACCTTTGACACATTGTCAAAGAATAGTAAAGAATATTAGGAGAAAGTTACTTCATGATTTAATTGATTATTATGATGATTTCAATAGTGAAGAAAAAGATGAAGTACTATAGGAAATCATTCTTTATTTATGTAAAAATGACCGGTCACCATCAGAGATTAAATCTCAGACACCAGATTCATTGTATAAAGCATTGCATAACAAATGGCACATTGCCATTGAAAAGGAACAAGAGATTAGGGAGAAAGTTTTTGCACATTACTTCCCCGAACTCTCAAATTCAGAATTATTTGATGTATTAGATCAAAATAAAGGTCTCTTCTTCACAAGGAGAAGAAGACTCTAGTTGTTGGAAGGGAGAGTTGATGATGTAGAAAAGGATACACATCAACACATGGCCCATGCTATCAGCTCACACAAAGCTCGAATGGCCAACCTCCAAGCGGAAAAGGAATCGGTTATTTCCAAACCAGATGAAGTTTTTGATGAGGAAGGAAACCTGGTGGAGCAACCAATCGACACCATAGATGTCGATGCCCTAGACATAGAAGATGTCACTCAGGATATACCTTCTGAGGGAACTAAATAGGGGCAATAGGCCGATCAGGGTGGTGAACAAGCTGTGGACACACAGCAAGCGGCAAAAGTAAAAGAAGAAGAGAAAAAGAAGAAGGATGAAGATGAGAAATAGAGAAAGGAGGAAGAGAAAAAGAAAGAGGAAGAGGAGAAAAGAAAAGATGAAGAGAAAAAGAAGCAAGAAGAAGAAAGGTAAAAGAAAGAAGAAGAGGACAAGGAAGAAAAGAGGAAGAAGGAAGAAGAAGAAAAGAAGAAGAAAGAAGAGGAGAAGAGGAAGAAGGAAGAGGAAGAAAAGAAGAAGGAAGAGGAAGAAAAGAAGAAAAAGGAAGAGGAAGAGAAGAAGAAGAGGGAAGAAGAAGAAAAGGAAGAGCAGAAGAGGAGAGTAGAGGAGAAGAAAAAGGCAGAAGAAGACAAGGAAGAAGAGAAGAGAAGAGAAGTAGAAAAGATGAAAGCTGAAGAAGCCAACGAACATGGAGCGGAAAAAATCTCTCAGGTGGAGACTCCGAAGGCAATTGGAAGTCAACCCTCACCGATTGATCTCTCTAGTCCTATTGATCTCCAATCTGCAAGCGAGTCAAAGCTTATGCAGAGCATCAAGGTTGCTCAAGAGCGCCTTGAGATCATTCACAAGAAAAAGGAACAAGACATCATTCAAGTAGCTGTAGACACACTTACCAGTTTAATTCCTGGTACTAATCTTCTTGACACTGATTCATCACTAGCACAACTCAAACTTCTATGTATTGTAGTGGATGATCAGGTGTAGAGCCTAGAAGAAGCAACTAAGGCCAATGTAAAGAAAGAGCACCAAAAGGCTTCAAATAGCTTCAAATGGACTTACAGTCCTACTTAAGCACATTCAAGACTCCTTACGACTCCTTTGCAGTATATGGGAGAACCGTTCACCAGTTTTAGATCCAGTTAGCCAAGATAGAGCAAGAGATCAGTACAAGATCTAGGGATTTGTAGGAACTTCAACTGGTATTACTTCCACAACTGCAAATTCTTCAGAAATGCTATCTGAACCTAGAAGCACTAACAATCACCCAAGAACTGAGCACAATAGATGCCATGGAGGAACAGGTATCACAAATGCAGACAGAGAAGGAAGTGGCGACCTCCCTACTTGAGTCCTGGTCTCTCTCCATGAAACAATTTTTGCAGGACTACAAAGTGCTTTTTGACAAGTATTATTCATTATTGTCATAAACTCTTTTATATATATATGGAAACAGGTTTTTGTAGTGGTACTTTGTCATTGTTGGCAAATGGGGAGAAGTATGGTTTTAAAATTTTGATGGTCTTAAATTTTGAAATTTTGATATATCAAGGGGAGAAGTATATCAAAGGGAGAAGTATCTATTTTTGAAATTTTGATATATGCTGTGATATATGCTATATGCTCTGATGATTATGCTCTGAATGCAAAATTGCTATACACTCTGTTGATTAAGGGATAGTGTATATGCTTAGGGGGAGCAATTTTGTTAATGGCAAGTTTTTGTTGTAAAACACTTAGATGTCAAAATTTTATTTTCCTAAGTGTTGCCATCAATGCCAAAGGGGGAGATTGTTGGCATTTTTTATGTTTATGTTGTAATTGTCATTGATGGACACACACTTATATTCAGATCCCCTTTTTATGTATGAGCTCATGCTCAACCGGTATTTGTTCCAACTGGTATGTTGTACTCTAGTCTTTTGACTAGTGGTGATTTTGCAGAATGTGTTTCCCCATCTGAAGCAGCATGTCGACCCCAAGTGGTTTGTAGATCACAAGCAGTACAAGGAAGCAAAGCGGCACAACACATTCTTACCAGTCTTCATTTTTGTCAAACTGGCAACCGATATTTTGTATGAACCAATAACACTTTGTGATGAGTTACCAACCAGCATTTTGTGATGAGTTACCAATCCACCGATTGTTTGACAGTGCCGATACATTGACGGTGATTCTTGTGTCGTGTTACTGAGTATGTCTAGATTCACTGAACCTAGGAACTGTAATGTAATCCTATTGGACTGACATGAAATCAGATTCCTTTAAAAGTACATCATGTCTAGGGTTTTCAAGTTGTTGAAGGAGCTATGAATAGGGTTTATGGTGAGTTAGGGTTTAAGGTGGAAGTGAAGAGTGATCTTATCTAAGAAGATCAAGTTGTAACTAAGTGAGATAGAGGAGACTGAAGTAATGCTAGAATACATTAGTTGTAAGCAATACTAGATCTAACCAAGTAGTTTGTGCTAGTAGATAGATCAAACACTTGTTGATTACTCACATCTTTGACAGGTTTGTAGCCCTTAACTAGGTAGGCCTCAAAGCCTTTGTAAAATCCTCTAACAAGGTGGTTCACACATGTGAATCTAAAATCCTCTAACAAGGTAGTCTTTAATTGGACTTATCTCCTAATAGAGATTGAGATTCCTAACAGGATCTATTCTAGTGAAGAACATTGTAAGACCTTAACCAGTCTAGTTTCTATTCTGTGGATAGTGACTTGTGAGTCCCATCTCACCGTGGTTTTTCCCAGTTGGGTTTCCATGTCAAATATCTTGTTTTATGGTTGTATTGCTTTTGTGGGTGAATGTTTTATTTGCATTTTGGTTTATATGTGTGATAACCGGTTTAATTGTCAGACTGCTTTACTGGTTTATCTTTAGACTATGTAAGTGTTTTAGTGCAAAGATTTTTGGCATACTAATTCACCCCCCCCTCTTAGTATTCATCACTCCCCTTATTTGGGTGACCAAAAAGCCAAACCAATCTTATGCTTTCTTTACTTCAATAAATTAAATCCTTTAGTAGGCCTACCCTTCCGATTTTCTCTTACAGCACCATTTAAATGATCAATGAGAGGGGAACAACCTAAGTGGGAAATGACTTTATCGCCAAGTGTTCCAACCTACTATAATCAAAAGTGGAGGCTAACAAAAGTCCCTTCAATGGTTTTTCTCAACAATTAGCCTTCCCCTAGTATCTTTAAGATATGTAAAGTCTTTGTTTTAAAGGTTGGGAAGCCTCCTGAGGGAGTTTATCACTGAAGACCAAATAAAAGCCTGATTAAGAACCTTAGAACTAGAAACTTTGAGTCAAGTTAGTATCCAAACATCTTAAATATCATAGTGTAAGGGCGGGGAAGAATCCGACCCCAAGATCACTCACCATATTGTTAGGACTCCCAAAGATACTGAGAGGGGGGGTGAATCAGTATCTTATTGGTTTGTGAATTTACTTGAATTAAAACATGTAAAGCATATCAATACTATGTACCAGTAAACCAAAAATAATGCAGTAAACAAGAATAAAAACAACCACATGAAAAGCACACCATAACATAGTAGTTTAACAAGGAAACCCGGTGTGGGAAAAACCTTAGTGGGATTTGTGACCCACAATATTCACTTACTGGCTAATAAGGGAATATTACTGTTTTACAAGAGGGGCCTACACATGCAGGAAGGCCAAGTACCTAGAGCTCACTACTCAATTACAAAGGAAGTCACACTGACTTACAAAAATGGATTATACAAATCTAATGTCTTGTACTGCTTCAAACTAGCATCTGTTATGCCAGATCCAGTACTGGTTTTAGCTCGGCTTCATACATAAACCCTTAACCTATATTTCGCATATTAGGTCTGCATAATTTTGTCTATCCCATTCTTACTAAATGTTCTACAATGATCTCATACATATATGAGTCATATTATAACTCACCATGTCGGCTTACAATGATTTTACAATTAATTACAAAATATATTATCAACAAAATTCCTATCGGCCAGAGTGTCAGTATCCATCCTTTTACTACCGATGTTCTGAGTGTTGATGTAGAGTTTGTCATTGACGGTGCCAGTATATTTGTCTTGCCGGTATCATATGATTGCAAGGTTGCCATCAATGACAAAACTTTCAATCACCTACAATTTCTCATTGGAGTGTACATTTTCCAACAATCTCCCGCTTTGACATTGATGGCAACACTCATGAGAAAAATCAAAAAGTGTTCAAAAATGATATCCAAAAATAGTCTGCCAAAAATGTCTTACCAAAACTATATGCTCAAAACTATGTGCTCCCCCTGAGTAGATGAACCATTTTTCTCCTTCCTCTACTCCCCCTTTGACATCAATAACAAAGGTTGTCATTCACTGTCAATGGAGTCCTGCCTAGTTTCTTGTAACTGGTGGGTTACAATCTGAAAAAATGTCTGTCAAAACTAGATTTATTCCATTGCTTAATGCTTTGTAGTCTTTTATAGCTTCTTGAGTCCTCTGCACTATACCAGTGAGTATGTGCATTTTCTCTTCCGGTGTCTTTAGTCCAGGAACCAGAGCCTCAGATATTTCTTTTTTCAAAGAAATAAGATACTCTAGTCTTGGACCAAGTCTACATTTTAAGTCCTTTGCTTTGTCCTTTATTCTTTGTTTTTCATTTTCTAGTTTCTCTATTTTCTCTTCCTGCTCTGCAATTTTCTTCTCTAATTCCAAAAATGAGTTTGATGTTCCAATAAGATTATCAGCAATATTATTAATCTTATCCTGTGCTTTTTTGATTTCTTTGTCAAGATCCTCTGTTAATACATCCATTTTGCAAGTGTCCTTGTACAATTTCTTGAAGTCAAAAATGATTTCACTGAGTTCCGGTAAAAGAGTATCCATTTCCCCTTTGTTCTTATTCACAATTTCCATAAAGAATTTTTGTTTCTCTTTTATCATTCTTTCCTTAAATGTATCCTCATTTATTTTATCTCGTGTTATTAGGTTGCCAGTTATATACTTAGACAATGTGTCTAATTGGCTCAAAGAATCTTTATTCTCAACATTGCACTTTGGTGCTATCATTTTCAAAATTGTTAAAGTGTCATCTATAGCCTTATAGGCTTGTGCATTGCACTCTGTTATTTTCTTTATTGAATCTAATAAGACCTCAGTTACACTAGTAGGTCTGAATTCTGTCATGGTTGTACTGGATGTTTGTCCAACAGTTTTTACAATCTGTAATCTGCCAGTTGTAGTTATGGCTTTTCTTTCCTCTTTCTCTGGAGGATCTATTTGAGTTTTCATTTCTACATACAAAATTTTAGACTTTTCATTTTGGGTCGGTGGCACTATCTCTATCTATAGCTATGCTTCAACCTATACCTATGAAGGAGCCTGTTGCTCTACCTATTTCTCTGTGTTGTCCATTGACGGTTTTTCCTCTGTGCTACTTGTTGTCGATGATTGAGCTGGTTTTTCAATTTCAGTAGTTGTCGGTGGCTCAGTGGATGCATCAATATGCACATCTGTGGTTTTTTCCTTTCCAGTGTCTGATGGTTCACTTGATCCTTCAGTTTACTTTAGTTCCCCAATTTCAATTTTTTCTACTGCAATATTTCCTACCGGTGGCTTTGTTGCCACATTTGATTTCTCAGTTGATTCCTTATCCACCACAATATTGACTTCCTAAGTGTCAATGTTCATTGTATATAACACCTTAGAATTAGGATTTGTATCCTCATGTGGTGTGTCCATACTCTCAGTTGCCGGTTGATTGTCAATAGTGTCTACTGGTGGAGTATCTAGAGGCAGTGGAGGTAAGTTGTCTATTATCTTGATACTGGGAAGTCCACCTACCTTACCTTTTCCTTTGTCATTGTCCTTTTGATATACCTTGAAGCTTTTAGGTTTTTGATACTCTTCATGTTTCTCTTTTTCTACCGGGAATATGTCCCATGCATCTATTGTTTCCTCTGTTACCTGATTCACTCTTCTTGCCATCAGTGCTATATGTCAGTGAGCAATTGAGAATACTGACCGGTTAGCCTTAGATATTAATTGAACTATCTCATCAGGTGAGTTAACAGGGTGCACTGCAAGTAGTTTTTCAATCTTTATTTTCTTATCTAGCTCAACAATAGTTACTCTTCTAGATTCTAGTCTATTATATAGATCTGCTAGTATTTCATCAACAACTTCCATCAAAAATTTCTTGAAAATATCTAAGTGTAAAATTACACTATTCTCTACCTTCTCTTTGTCATCAGTGGATAGTGTGTCATATAATTTGTTGGTGTTCTTCAACTTTCCATCCTCTGCAATCTCACTGAGAAGTTTGTCAATGGGAACAATAGTTAGGTGTGTCTTCTTCTTCGGAGTCATCTTCTTTTTCTTTGGAGTTAATTTCTTTGCTGGGGGGCTCACTTCCTGTTGCTTCTATCTTGTCCTCTTTGATGTAGGAGAAGGTGCTGGTGAAGGTTTTCTTTTCCTTTCAACTCTCCTAAATACAATAGGTATGTCACTTTCTGAAGAAGCTCCAACTGGTGAAAGGTGAGTTTCTGGTTGAAGTGCTTCCAACTTTCTTTTAGTTATACCAGTTTGTTTTAGCACATCTTCTTTAATAGCTTTTGCCTACCAGGTTCCTTTTCTAACAGTTGCCTCAACCTTCTCAACTATTTTCCTTGATTGAATTTGGCTTTCTATAGTTTCAACACTACCAAATACTTTTTCTTCCAGTTCCTTAGGAGCTTCCAGGAGGACTTTTGTATAAATTTCTATTATGTTGTCATCGGTCTCATACCCCATTTCAGTAACCTAGATGGTTCTCAGAATAACTGCCTCCATCCAAATTTCATCTTTCTTTATCACAAAATAGATTTCCTTTTGGTACTTATCCACAATAGCTTGTGATAGCCTTACTCTTGTTTTCATTCGAGACTTTAGTGCTTGAAAGTGCTCATTTATGGTTTTCTTCCTATTCTCTCCCATATTGTTCAGCAATTCTGATAGTTGTTTTCCTACCAGTATATCAAATCCAAAATCTTTGGCACCAATACCGAGTACTTGTTTGGTTATGTGTAGCATTAGGAAAACAAGTAGGTTTCCAAATCTGAATGTTCCTTTCTGTTCCCTTTTGATATTTCCTAGATTGTCGATTAGCTCATCTTTAAGCCATTCACATATGTCTATCCTTGCATTATCATTTATCATATCATAGACACTTTTATTACATAGGCTAGAAACTGAGTTTAACCTATTTGCATGTGTAGTCTTGTAACTTAAGATCATACTGATAAATCTGATATTTACATCCTTTACATTGTTTACCCTTAGTGATCTCTTATCAAATGTTACACCGGTTAGGCTTGTTACTAAGTCATTAAGAGTTTCCTTTTCATCATTCACATTCTACATCTTTTCACAAAGTTCTCTTCTCTCATTTCTTACAATGGTAATATTTTCTTGAAGTGCTTGAATGATATCCTGAGCAACCTTTAGATCATCTTCAAGTTTGATATTCTTCACCTTTTCTGCATCATAGTTTGAAAGAGTTGTTTTCAATTGTTCTCTCAAGTTTTTCATCTCTACCAGTGACAAGATCTTCCTCAAGCTATTAGGATTCTAAAAATAGGGGACCAAGCTCTGATACCAATTGTTAGGATTCCCAAAGATACTGAGAGGGGGGGGTGAATTAGTATCTTACCGGTTTGTGAATTTACTTGAATTAAAACAATTAAAGCATATCAATACTATGTACCGGTAAACCAAAAATAATACAGTAAACACGAATAATAACAACCACATGAAAAGCACACCATAACATAGTAATTTAATGAGGAAACCTGGTGTGGGAAAAACCTCGATGGGATTTGTGACCCACAATATTCACTTATTGGCCAATAAGGGAATATTATTGTTTTACAAGAGGGGCCTGCACATGTAGGAAGGCCAAGTGCCTAGAGCTCACTGCTCGATTACAAAGGAAGTCACACTGACTTACAAAAATGGATTATACAAATCCAATGTCTTGTACTGCTTCAAATTAGCATCTGCTATGCTAGATCTAGTACCGGTTTTAGCTTTGCTTCATACATAAACCCTTAACCTATATTTTGCATATTAGGTCTGCATAATTTTGTCTATCCCATTCTTACTAAATGTTCTACAATGATCTCATACATATATGAGTCATATTATAACTCGCCATGTCGGCTTACAATGATTTAACAATTAATTACAAAATATATTATCAACAAAATTCTTTTCGGCCAGAGTGCCGGTATCCATCCTTTTACTATCGATGTTCTGAGTGCCGATGTAGAGTTTGTCATTGCCGGTGCCGATATATTTGTCTTGTCGGTATCATATGATTGCAAGGTTGCCATCAATGACAAAACCTTCAATCACCTACAATTTCTCATTGGAGTGTACATTTGCCAACACATATATCTCCCAAGATAACTACTCAATTGTGAAGCAATTTACTTTGAATTAATTTCTGGCAGAAGGCAAAAAAATAGGTGGCCCCTCGGGGGTGACAAGGTTGTTTGAGCTGACAGAGTATTGAGTCTAGTGGGCTATGATATTGTTGATGATTCTTGAATAAAGAGTCTATCTGATTTTTCTTACTTGTTATCTAAACTTGTGAAAACATCAAGGATTTGAACACATCCTCACAGAACATACACTATTTGTCTAGCATAGGCAAATTTTGTTATCTCATTTGTGTGTCATGTTTGCAATTTATTTTCCAAAAAACCATCCATAAGAAACACAAGTTAAAATTCCAAAATGGCAGAAAACAAAGAACTCAGGGCATCTTAGTGCATAGGAGCAACTTCCTAGCATGTATCAATCATTCTATAGTGCATCTGCACCAAAACATAGTGCTCTCAGCCTTAAATTTAGCACATAACCAGTTTTAGATTAAGAAAATTTTCAATAGCACTTTGTGATACTAGTTTAGTGCATTCGCGCATCAACTTAGCACATAGGAGGCATACTTTAGCACTTTCAGCTTAAACAGTAGTGCTTTTCAGGAACATATTAGCACGTAATCTTCTAGTCAAAATAGTTTCAAACAAATCTCAGTCAGCACATAGAAGAGGTAGCTTAGTGCATAGAGAACTTTCTGTGGTGCATCTAGATCATTAGCTAGTGCATCTAGTCTCTTCTTTAGCGCATGGTAAAAACCCAGAAAAGCAGAGAGTAAACCAGGCATTTCAGAAGAATTTTATCACTAGTCCTGAATACCCTTTTGAGTATTTTGTCAAACTCACTAGTGAAAATCCAAACCATATTATCCGAGAAAGAAATTCCAAAATCAAGCAAGCATCCTTAGAACAAATTATTTCAAATCTTAAACTAGCTCGAGATAAAGACTTTCTCCAACCAAAATCAGGCAATACCACCACATTGATCAAAGTTTCACCATCTAATGGATCCTATCACAAACAAAATACCAAGTTTAACCCTTAAGTTGTCAAATTGAGTTTCCATATCGGGAGACTCTTATCCATATCATTTGACACACTTTCTCATGGGGGCAAATCTAACTAAACCTCTACTTGATAAAGTAAGCTTGAGTTTTTCAAACAAAGTATCACAATCCAACATCAAAGGAAACCATTGATCATCCATGTATGACCACTCCCCATATTTTGATAAGAACAAGTCTTCATCACAAAACTAAGTTGAAGAAGAGACAAGCTAGTTCTAAGACACTTACAAAAAGGAATTAGTTTCTCTATATCAATCACTAAATTTTTAAATCACATAGTGCCTTTTTGTGTCAGATGCGATTGTATATTCAAGGCAAATCAAAGGAGTTTGACAAAGAACCTTTAATAAGCAGAGCTTATATTTAGAAAATAGCATTCAACCAATGCTTAAATCATGGAGGAAGTTTCAACCTTGCTTTATTCCCACAGTTCTGTATCACTTATAACGAACCTCGACCTGAACCACCAACCCCTGAGAGAGAAGAAGAGGATGAAACTCCCTTTGTAATTGAAAGTTTTTATTGAGGAACATTTTGTATCCACAAAACACCACCAGGAACTCTGATAGAAATAAATGCCTAATGTCACTCTCTCTTAAAGAAAAAAGCAAAGTGAATCACAACCAAAGTCAAGTATGGGTCGTAGATTATCAAACCCTTTCGAGTATACTAATCTGGGAGATACATAGATCACTGAGGAACTTCTCCAAGAATGTCAAGAAAACACCTCATTCCAAAGGCACATGGAAAGACTCATTGAAGCTGACAAGGAAAAATATATGCTCATGCCAACTAGCAAAGGAGTCAGAATTCCTGAAGATTTCGATACCAAAAACTTAAGGAATGTAGATAAACAAATTTTTAGAACAAGGTCTAGAAATTACACCTATCAAGACCAACAAAGAGAAGAAGAAACAAATGACCTGGAAATCATACATGAACAAAATAACACACCCGAACACAACCATGCCTGAACTCAGGATAATCTTAATGAAAGGGAAGATGCTTTCCCTTGACATACAAATGCACCCATGGTCACTCTTACACAATAAATTCAAATTCTATTTGTCCTTATACCTTTGACAAGAGATTAAACATGATACCTTTTCTCCCAAATTCATATATACCAAAATACAACAAATACGATGCTAAAAGTGATCCCCACAATCATGTTCAAGAATTTTGTACCATAATCTTAGAGTTTTCTCACGATGACACTTACTTAATGAGGCTATTCCCAAGAAGTTTGGGAGGGAAAACAATGGAGTGGTTGTCTAAACTTACACCTCCCATCAGATCATTTGATGAGTTGGTGAACAAATTCATCACATAGTACTCCTATAATATTCAACATGCAATCACCATGTTGGATGTATGCAACACCAAACCAAAAAACAACGAAACATTCATGGTGTTTCTTCAGCATTGGAGGCGTATGGTTTCAAGATATCCTCGAGACATCCCTGAAAAAGACAAGATGGAGATCTTTATCGACAATCTAAATAGTGAGATGAGTTATCAACTCAAACTCCAATGCATACCAGCTTTTGCCAAGTTAATCAAAAATAGACTCCAAGTACAAGAAGCCTGCATCAAGAATGGAATATTGAAGTTCTTTAAAGAAGAAACTAACTCATCCAACACTCACTCCTTTAATAATCAAAACAACAACAACACCTTGGACAAATCCAGATTTTGGACAAGAAACAAAAACGTTGTTAATGAGGGAGGAGCTGATGATAATGATATGAAGTCCACACAATCAGTATTAGCTTTATCAGGTAATCCACAATCTAACAAAAATAGAAAAGGTGCTAATCAAGGCACTAACACTTATCCACAAAATACCAATCAAGGACCTTCAATTTCAAACACCAACAATAATACCCAAGGCAACAATAATACCCAAGGTAACAACAATAACCAAGGCAACAATGCTAACCGAGGGAATAATATAAACCAAAGAGGTAACACCAACACTTTCCCAAATAGACGCATATACACACCATTGGGGCAAACCTTAGAATTTGCATTTTGAGAACTCCTGGAAAACAAGATTATCACATTACCAGTGATAAACAACTTTGAATCCCAGATCAAACCACCTTGGTGGAATGACTCACATTTCTATGATTTTCATCGCAACAAAGGACATCACACAAATTATTGCATGAGGCTTAAGAATATTGTTCAGGATATGATCGATAGAGGTGATTTAATAGTTGATGGTCTCAAAAAAAATGGTGACCATGATGCCTTTATAAATCCTCTTACAAATTACAACAAGGAAGGAGCTTCATCATCAAATGATACAAGGGGAGCTCATATAAATCACCTGTACAACAACACCATCAATCACATATCGACAGATGACAACCAAATAAATATCGTAAAAATCAAGGACAAACAAGACCATGTATCAATCAATGTGACAACTAGAGCTCAAAAATGCATGTTGAAAGGGTATACATCAACATCAACCACTAACCCCAAAACTCAATATGATTTGGTTAATCAACTACAAAGAAATCCTTCTCAAATATCCATACTCGAGTTACTCAAACTCCCACTGAAACATAAGGACATCTTAGAACAAGCACTAGTTGAAACAAATGTTCCTCAAGATCTAGACATCAATTGTTCCAAGCCATGGTGGTTCATATGACAGGGCCTCATAATCTCACCTTTTCTGAAAAATGATAATATCTCTTTGAGTCATCCACATAGCACTCCCCTTCATATTGAAGTATTAGTCTACAAGCATCAAGTTAAAAGAGTATTAATAGATGGAGGAGTTAGTCTCAATATCTATTCTTTAAAACTTATCCATGCATTAGGCTTCTCTGAATAGTCCATTGATCCACACAAAAAGATCACCATCAAGGCCTATGATGATGAAGAAAGATCATCCAAAGGGACAATGATACTACCTATTCAGGTAGGACTGATACAAAGAGACACTATGTGCCAAGTCTTAGACATAGACTTAACATATAGTATTTAATTGGGTCATCCTTGGATACATGAAATGAAAGCAATACCTTCAACATACCATTAGTGTGTCAAATTCCCAAATAATGGACAGGAAATTTCCATATATGTCGATAATAATCCTTTTCAACATTTCAATGCTATGGGGGCAGCTCAAGACAGCCTGGTTCCACACAATAGGGAATCTCCAACTTCCTCGACATTAGATCATCATCAAGAAAAGCTCAAGTCTTTATCCATGGAATTCAAACAAATTACAAAAATCAAAGATAAAGGCATGGGAGAATACTCTTTCTAACCCATGTGTCTATCCAAATTGCCAACATCACCAAAATCTCATAGGCAACCTTTTGTAGTGACACATCAAGCAACACATCCCATCACCAAGTTTGATGGAAAATTTATCCAATTAGGTACACTAGAAAATGAATCAGAAGAGAAAGACATCCTTAGTTGTCTATACAAGGATGATGGAGAGGTTAGATCTGCTACTTTGGAGGTGGCCATATCAGCACAACAATATGGAAAAATATTCCTGACCATGCAACATATGGGATACAATGGAAAAGGACCTATAGACAAGCATCCAGAAGGCATTACAGAACCACTAGAACCTCCTTCACAATTTTCTCAAGAGAAAACAGGACTGGGATATGGACATAGCATACCACTTGGGCACAAACAAAATAAGTATCAAAAACCTCAGTGGAAAGCAAAGAAAAAATACAATGAGAACTCATGGCAAGAGGCACTACACCAAGCAGTAGAAACAACAAGGAAAGAGCGAGAGCACTGGGAAATAAAGAAATGACAAGAGGAACTAGCCATTCAAAGGGAAGAAACATCTTATGAGAAAGTGCATCATGTATAGGAACCTATTCAAGACAAGGCAGAGTCATCACTCAAATAAATCATTGCTCCCCAAGGAGAAATAGTGTATGAACAAATGCAAAGGGTACAAGTAGGCTCTGATTCTAAATCAAAAAAAAACTACAAGACTAGTATCAATTATCAAAGATCTTTTCTCACCCTACAACGTACTTGCTAGCAGTACTGAAAGACTCTGGGCTAGTACTTCTAAAACTGATTCTAATGACTATGAATGGGCTAGTTGTTCAAATATTACCAAGGATGTCAAGGAAGGTACTATCCATTCACACAAACCCCTTTCTCAGAAGGGACAAGGCACAGAGTTTTGATTACTTGAATTCGGACCATGACATATGTATGAGGCTAAGGAAAATGAGCAACAACACTACGAACAAGTCTACACCAAAGATGATACCATCAAATACCTTGATAGTATCATTAACCTAACCAACATCCCATAAAACTTTAATGCTACCTCTATCATGACACTTACTACAGCCGATCTCGACCCACCAAATGACTCTCTACCACTCGTATTTCTCAATTTGATAGACTGGGAAGAACCTAAACACCCTGATATACCTATTTTCCCAAATGATGAATCCATTGTCCATTGCCTATGTATAGTCAACCCGGAAATAGGCTCTACTAGCAAAAAAAATAACGATATCTGTAATCCAGAGAGTGCCAAGTCTCTCAGTTACAAAAATGAAAGAAATAAAAGATCTGATGCTGAAAACCAATCAATGGCAACACTAGATCATAAAAAAGTCAAAATAAAGGACGCATCTAAGGGTGAAAACCTTTTTGAGACACCTAAGGATGAGAGACTTGACACTCTTCCTAAACACTATCAAGAGAGGTCACCCATATTGATTGAGCCAACTCGATCAATAAACATTAGTACAGAAGCAACAACTAAAAACATACACCTAGCAGAATCCTTGACATACGAGGAACAACCAGAGTTTATGAAATTCTTCAAAGAAAAAAATTTATTTTTTCTTGGTCCTATACTAATATGCCTAGGATAGATCCAAACCTAATCATGCATCATTTATGTATTGCTCTAGGAGATAAGCCAGTAAAGAAAAATTTAAGAAAAATGAATCTGCATGTGGCATTAATGGTCAAAGCTGAACTAAAGAAGTTATTAGATGTTGGATTCATTCGGCCTATAGACTATGCTGAATGGATTTCAAACATTGTACCAGTTTCAAAACTAGACAAAAGCATCATAATATGCATGGATTTTAGAGATATCAATAAAGCCTATCCAAAGGATGACTTTCCTTTGCCCGACATCAACATAATTGTGGACCTAACAATAGGCCATGCAATGCTATCATTAATGGATGGTTTATCTGGCTATAATCAAATCAAGATAGCTCTAGAGGATCAAGATTAAACTATGTTCACCTGTCCTTGGGAAACGTATTATTGGAACATCATGCCTTTTGGCTTGAAGAATGATGGGGCAACTTATCAAAGAGCAATGACAACCATCTTTCATGATATGATGAATACCTTCATGGAGGACTATGTGGATAATTTACTAGCTAAGTCATTCACCTGGGCAGAACATCTGGGCATATTAGATAAAATCTTTTAAAGATTGGAGCAATTCCAAGTCAGGCTAAACCCTAAGAAGTGTGTCTTCAGGGTGACATTAGGTAAACTATTAGGCTACATTGTGTCTACAAAAGGCATTGAAGTAGATCTAGTGAAGGTACATGCCATCATGGAGATGCCACCTCCCAGAAACATTAGTCAACTCAGATCTCTACAAGGATGGCTACAGTATATCAGATGATTCATAGCCTAGCTAGCAGATCAAATTCTACCCTTCAATCATCTGCTACATAAGAACATACCATTTTGATGGGAAGCCAAGTGTGCGAAATCATTCTATCAACTCAAGAAATATCTAATGAACCCACCATTTCTGGTACCACCCATGGCAGGGAAACCACTCATTCTCTACATATCAACAATGGAAGTATCATTGGGGGCACTGTTAGCACAAGAAGATAAAAAAGGCAAGGAACAAGCTATCTATTACATCAGCATAACATTAAATAGATATGAGCTAAATTATACATTCATTGAGAAGGCTTGTTTAGCTATGGTATTCACCTCTCAAAAGTTCCGCCATTACATGCTAGCTAACACAATCAAGCTAGTAGAAAAAATTGATCCTCTCAAGTATTTACTCAACAAAATAGCTCTTACAGGCCGATTGGCTAAATGGGTCATGATTCTCAGTGAGTATGATATCCAATACATAAAGCATCGAGCTATCAAGGGACAGATAATTGCAGATCAATTAGCTGAAGCTCCACTACTAGATAAACAACCAATGTGGGTGGAATTTCTAGACATGGATGTCCTTACTATTACACTCAAGCAATGGACCATGTACTTTGATGGTTCCTATACCCAACATGGATTGGGTGCTAGCATCTTGTTTGTCACTCCCGAAGGACACATAATTCCAAGATCATATAGGCTCATGTTTCCATGCACCAATAACATCACTGAGTATAAAGTGTTGGTCACAAGAATCAAAATGGCCGTGGAATGGAGAATCACGAAATTGAAGGTCTATGGAGATTCTCAACTGGTTATAAATCAGATCAACAATGAATATCAGACAAAGGATGACAAGCTGTTGCCATACAAAAGAATGGTGGATGACTTCAAATAGTACTTTGTACACATAACCTTCGAGCAAATACCAAGTTTGGACAATAGAGCGACCAATGCAATGGCCACTCTCACTTCACTACTACAAATTCCAGAGCAATAGAGTCATTATGAGTCCCTGGTAGAGCAACTATTTTCCCTGACCTATGACAATTATTCTTCCCACGTCATCTATTCCTTAACCGGTTCGGACTCCCCTCTATACGGGACAATCTATGAATATCTTAAAACCAATACCCTACCACTCGATCTATCTTGTAACCAAAAATGCAACTTTATCCAGCAAGCCGCCCGTTATACCTTAACCGCTGACACACTTTACCATTGAGGTCTAGATGGTACTGTTCTTTGTTATCTTGATCTTAATGAATCTAACTCTGCTTTACACAAGCTTCGTGAGGTTATCTATGGCACGCATTCAAGTGGTCCTACTCTCACTAAAAAACTTCTAAGAATGGGATATTACTGACCGACAATGGAGAAAAACTCTTATCAATTTTCAAAGAAATGTCCTAAGTGCCAAATTCATGGCAATCTTATCCATGCACCAGCATAGGAATTACAACCATTTACAACATCTTGGCCTTTATGTCAGTGGGTACTTTATTTAGTAGGTAAAATCCATCCTTCCTCTTCAAATGAACACAAGTTCATTATCACTACAACAGAGTATTTCCAAATGGATTGAAGCAGTCCCACTGACCATAGGAACTGGAAAACAGATTGCCTCATTTATTCTCAATTATCTAATTTGTAGATATGGCATTCCAAGTTCCATCATCATAGACAACGAGCATCCATTCAAAAATCAAGATGTGCGAGAACTATGTGAGCGATTCAAAATCTACCATCACTTCTCTACACCTTACTACCCACAGGAGAATGGTCAAGTAGAAGCATCAAATAAAAGAATCTTGAAAATCCTAAAGAAACTAGTAAATGATGCGGGTAAGGATTGGCATGTACAACTCAATTCGGCACTCTAGGCATATAGGAATAGCATTTAGACACCTACAGGGGCTACACCATATTCATTGGTGTATGGATCAGAGGCAATTCTACCTCTTGAGGTAGAAATTCCATCACTCAAAGTATCTTTGAAGGGCCTTATACTAGATGAGGAGTATTTAGTAAACAAATTACATGAACTAGAGCTTCTAGAAGAAAAATGACAACATGCCTATGATCATCTCAAAGCATACTAGAGTAGCACATGTGCAGAAGCTACAACCACAGAGTCATCCCTATGATTTTTAAATTCGGTGATCTTATACTCAAAGAAAATCCCATAAATCAGCAGGATCGCGAAAAGAAGGGGAAGTTTGAACCTAATTGGTTAGGTCCCTATATCATTATAGCAACCTATGGATCAGGCATCTATCAACTAACAACTTCAGAAGGAGATGTGCTTGACGAGACAACCAACAACATTCATTTGAAGAAATTATACACTTGAGTGGTCTAAGTGCACGGAAAAAGTGAAAAATACAAAAAAATAAAAAATATCAGAAAAATACAAAAAAAATCAGAAAAACAACAAATAAGTGCAATAAAAACAAGTGGTGAAAACCTGGCAATAGGTGCTATTTGTGAGAGAACAACTCCTCTATCTATCACTACTTATACATCCATCCAAAGTCAAAGCTAATGGCCATCATCCAACACTTTTTATGCAACATTATCCTAGACATACTTAGCGTAGTCACTGTCCTTGATTATCTACAGATCAGCTCATCATATCCCACCATGGCTTGGTAATCATCGTATATATCCACATTGATAGATATCTATAGCTAGGATAAGCATTCCTCTCAAAGTTAACCATTCCAAACAATGAACAAATAAGAATCATAGCACGCCAAGGAAATCCTGTCAACAACAACTCATTAGGCGAGAAAACAAGACAATTATCCAAAAACAACTTTAACATACACATGATGGATGATTTTCTGAATTATAATTTGTTTACATCTAGCATAAGGCTTTGACTACTTTTTATCTTATAATTTTTTGAATCATTAGATCTCCTAAATTTCTCAACAATGCATCAAGCTAGAGGAGGCAACAAGCGAATTTGATATTTTTCTTGGTTTCCTATCTATGAGGCAATCATTCATACCGTGCAAATATTGTCTCGAGACATGATTGGAAACATATCATTGAAGACATTGTTCTAGTTTGCACATACAAATGATTAACTCTTGTTTGTTTTACGCAAGCAACACTTAGGTCATCTTGGTTTAATTATACCTCAATGCTTGTGCCGTCTTGCCATATCAAAATCCATGTAAGCATTACTTAGGTCATTATGGTTCAATTATACCATTATGCTTGTATAAACTTCTAGCATATCAAAAGCTCAATGATCACAAACCAAAATAGAGCAAAAACAAGTGACTAAATAGGAATGACAACGAGAGAATGAAGGTGATCATTTAGTTGCATATCATTTCTTATCTTTCATTTAATTGCATATCATCTTAAACTTATATTTTAGCTGCATATCATTTTAAAATGTATCATTTCATCTTTATCATTGTCATTATCATACATCTCTCACACCATTATCTTTATCATTATCATACATCTCATTTTCAAGATACATCTCACATCATTATCATTGTCATATATCAAAGAAATCAAGATAACAAAGCATCATCATATTTTCATCATCATAGCTCATGTATCATAATCAAAATCAAAAGAATTACTATCTAATCATTACATCATCATCATAGAAATAGCATATCAATGCATATCATAAATCATCATCCATAACACATCACATGTGAATCAAAGAAATCAGTGCCATATATATATTTCTCAAAAAAGGTTGAAATATACAAGGGGTATCATGTCTGTAAAAATACAACAAAATAATCAAAGTACAATAGAGACAAATCTCTCAGGTATGACTATCTTTTGAGGCTGACGGTCTCGCAGTGGATGTCGCAGCTCCTGGATCTCCACTAGGTGGATCATGCTGGGGAGGCCCCGTAACACCTCTTCTCTAGGGTCTAGCTCCTCATATAATGACCTGTAGTATTCAGCCTCCTTGGCCATGTACTGTATCTCCTACAGTGTATCCTGCATCAAGGCACCACTTGTCGCTCTCTCTAATCTCTCTGCAAGCTCTTATGCCTGACCCCAATGCTCTCTCTCCATATCCTGCTCTACCATAATCTATGTAATCTGGTGATGTTGTGCTAGCACCTATGCCTGTAGTTGCTGCACTGTGACCTATAGGGATCTAATCTGTGAGTCTTGTCGATGGGTGGGTACCCTAATCTAAATGGGTACCTGTGTCATGGTCCCACCCATACCTGTTCCTATCTAAGGCACTAATGGAGGTAGAACATCCGATCTCCTCCTCTGGGTGGGTCGCCTAATATCCTTTATAACCCCCACTATTGGTAACACTACACCTACCCTACGAGCACCACCAACACCAAGGAGAAGTCCTCCTCCTCTCCTTCCATCCCCTCCTTGTCCTCTATCTTGTCCTCTATCTCTCCCACCATCACCCCCTCATTCTCTATCTCTCCCAGAACCTCCTCCACCTCCTCCTCCATCGCCTCCTCCATCCCCACCTCCATTTCCTATCTCCTCTGCCTCCTCATCTCTTTTTCTAACTCCTCCTGCCTCTCTGGCTGCTCATCCTCATCATCATCAAAAGAAGGTAACATCTTTGCTGGATCCAATATTCATGCCACTCCATGTGCCACAAAGTAGGTAGAGAACTCCTTTGTCATCCTAGCATCAACAACCCCAGCTCTGTAATCCCAAATCTATCCTGCCAATGTCATGTACTCCTCTAATATCACTACACTATCCATCATGGGTCCCCACTCGGGCACATCCTGTCTCCAGTGAGCATATAAACATGCTCCCTGTGGTATCCCTTGTTGTCTCCCATACTGTTGTTGAACATGGCTATGCAAAAATTTCTCAATGATAAAGAGCATCCACCCAATCAGATATCTCAACATATACACATAGGGCATCTCTAGCCCGTCCTTAGCCCACACCTCACAATCCATATAGGTCTCCAGATGACTGTATCAATATCATCCAATGCTCTCCGCCAGTGCTCTAATTTTCCCAGCTTACCCTAGACAACTATACCTGTATACCCATAAGCATATGCTCGCCCAATTGGCCTATCCCTATCTGCAAGAGATCTTGACATAGGAATGTACTCCCAAGCCCACACCTGTAGTAAAGTCACCCCCATGGACAAACTTTTGTATCCTAGATATACCACCTGGTGAAGCTCCTTGTAAAGGTGGGCTAACATACAGGACTCCCATGTAAACCTGCATGCCTATGTAACCATATCCTCTAAAACCAATCCCCATCCCATAGCTAGTCCCTTCGACCTACGGTTGGGAGATAGAAATCCACCAATAAAACCTGCTAGAACCAAGGGAAAGGGAGCATAATCCAGATCCACAAACTCCTGCCATGGGATCTCATATCCACAAATTTGATCATCCTTGAAGATGCGATGGAGAGCCTTTGTCACACCCTCCTCAGTCTGCTCATATGGCAAGAAGGCCCCCAGAATCGAAATCCATAGAATGCGATAACCATCCTCAGGTGTGATTGTTATCTTGCCAGTAGCCAAATGGAAGGTGTTCATGTCACTATGCCACCTCTCGGCCAAATTTGTTAACAAACCCTGGTTAATGATATACTAAGACATGTCTAGCAAAGAAGATAAACCACATTTCTCAATCATATCCCTATCAGCCTGTGAAAATCACAGAATCAATGACCATGGTCATGGGAATTTCTCTCATGACTGAAGTACACTAAGCTGTGCCTACAAAACAACAAGTGTCCATCATCAGTTCCCACATCTATCCAATATATCCAATCAAAACAAAATCAACTTGAAACAATGAAGCATCAAATCAAGACCCATATCAAAAATCAAAGATCCATATTGAAAATCAAAGATCCATATCAAAAATCAAAGATCCATATCAAAAATCAAAGATCCATATCGAAAATCAAAGACCCATATCGACAATCTGACTTATATTGAGAAATAATAACAAAGACCCATTAGATAAGCAATTCAAAATACATAATGCAAGCATCAAATCAAGAATCATATTAGAAATTAATAATCAGAACTTATATCAGACATCAAATTCATATTGCAAGGCAAAAATCCAAGATCCACATCAATAGAAAATCAGAATCCCCATCAAAATAATTAATTAGCTTAGCACTCCATATCAAAAACAATTTCAACATACTCCAAATCATCATATCAAAACGTAGACATCATCACAGCAGACAAAACATTGGCTCATGACCCATCTTGAAACACTCAGCAGGCACCTATCCACCCCTAAGCCATCTACCTCATCTATTTTCCCCGCGATGCATTCTTCCAAGTCTTTTGTACCCATTTTTGAGCCCACGTGCCAAAACAGACCTCCCATGTGCTAAGCTGCTACCAATGCACTATCTTTCTTCACCAATGCACTAGAAACTTCACTCTATGTGCTAAAATCCTTTATGCGCTAACTGGTTTTGCCATTGCGCTACCCTGCTAACTCAAAGCGCTAATCTACTTAATGTGCTATTTTATCTACCATGTGCACTGACCTATCCTCCTTATGCACTAAAACATCCTACACACTACCCTAACCTGCTGACATGTAGTGGAATTCAACCTAAACGCTAACCTAGCTAGGTTAACCCTACATGCTAAATTGACAAATTTTAAACTAAAAAATGAAAAGCGTGATCAAAAAAAGAAAAATCAATCAAAAACGTGGCACAAATTAGATGACTTATAGGTAGGCCATATGTGGAGGGCCTCCGGTATTGATGAACATACTTGAATTGGTGTGAAGCATAGGGAACCAACATTTTCATTAGAGCTCAGGTGTCACAATCACAAGGACACAAATGTGCAAATGATGAGAATACAATCACTTTTTACCTTTTAATAGGGTAAAAGTCAACAAGGTTAGTAAGTGGGGCATGTATTTTCCTCATTTTTCTCACTTTCAACCTTATTAACATCATTTTTGGGAGATGAATCAATTCTAAAGCATTCAACATAGTCAAAATAATCAAAATGCAATTAATTCAAAAGCACTCATCAAATCAACAAAATTTTCAAAATCCTTGATTCATCTCTTGAGGGGGAATCATCAATATCAGTCATCAAATCTAGGGCATCATATCAACATCTCGACACATGACATCATATCAACAAATTTTGACAACATATCTGACAAATTTTATTGGAATCAACATATGCACACACGTCACTTCAAAGAGGGGCAAAATTTAGATGTATAAAAATGACCACTTTCCTAAGTGAATATTTAATAGTCATTTTAACCTCATTCCTTTATTTAATTAAATGAATTACTTAATTTATTTAATTAAGTTCACCTAAGACTTTCATAACCTTTAATTAAATAAATCACTTTATTTAATTAATTTCCCTTTCTTCCCTTTTAATTAAATTTACATTTGATTAAATTGATCCTTGAAAGTAAATAAATCTAATTTATTTATTTAAATCCCCCACTTGTATTTTTGCAAGTTGCATCTATTTTTGTTGAAATAAAGTAATTTATTTTAATTAAAATTCCCCTTCATCCACTTGCAGAATCCTACATCTCTCACTTGCCTCTCTAAACCCCCTTCTAGATTCTTCTAATCACTTCTAATTTAGCCTAATGCATCTCCTAAATATTATCACATTCCTAAGCAAAGGGAAGTCACTTCTCAAAGCCTCCAAAGTCTTTGAAAACCATTAAAGGCTTTATGTCCTCAACAAGTTAACCCTCAAAGTCTTCATAACCATTAATGGTTAGCTCAACCTTCTTGCATGATTAGAGACTTTCTCTCTATCTCAACCCTCATCTAACCCAAGGGTCTCATCAAGCATTCATGGCTTTAACCTTGATTATCCCTTTAACCCTTGCACAAGAGTTTACCCCTTGGGTAAAAGCTTTATCCATTGGATAACCCTAACCTAGCCTTAACACTTACCTCCTAAGGTAACCATCATGTCTTCTCAAGCATTTAATTATTCTCTCATCTCCTCTCAAGAAACCTCTTGTTGGAAATTGTCACGATTTCATTGGTGAGAATTGTAAACATGGATTGATAACTTTCAATCCCTGCCCTTGTTAAGATTATCCAATCTTGACCATCCATTGCCCTATTTTTCCTATAAATAGAGCTCTCATTCTCTCATTTTGATAGATATCCAAAGTTTCATGCATCTAGTCTATAGTCATTTTACTAAACATTTAGCCTCTCATTGATAAAAACATCTTAAATAGCATTTTAGAAATAATTTTAAATATCATAGCATATCCATGTTAGACTAGTATATATTGTTAGGATAGGATTACTAATCTTTATCATAACATCATATTCATGCTAGTTTAAATCATCATAGATTTAATATCATACATATCTAGGAATGCATTCATGTGAAATTAGTCAAACATCACTCATTCTTGGAGTTGTCATTCCTACGTCACTTTGCTCAGTGATCTGAGAGCAAAGGAATTGGCTTGAGGGATCCTATGAGATAGAGAACAATGGAACACCCCTTGGGAAGTTGAGCTATTCAATATAGCTCCATAACTTGCACCAAGAGTCCCATTGTTGTGTGGATCTTTTTGAAACTGAATTTTACATTTATTTATCCCACATTTCCCGCACATAGGCTCCATATAACAACAAGACTCCCCTGCAATAATTTAGATAATGTGTCTATTTTGTGTCTAGCATAGATATATATTTTCCACTACCTTCTTAAGCCATGCAGGTGAGGTGAGAGAAGAGGAACTAGGAACATTGGTTATTATTTTGTTGGTGGTAGAGGAACAAAATCAATAGGGGCAGAGTCACCAAGCAAGGAGAAATTAGAACTTTAAAAAAAGTATTGGAGATGTTATCTCCACTAATTTGGTTTAGAATAAAAGAAACATTTGCTTGGGCATTATTTGTAATAGTTAATAGGTAGTTAGAGGTGTGGATGGTAGGAATAGAAGCTTATTTGTTCCCTTTTCTTTTAGAAGAGGTTGGTGTATCCTCTTCACATGTAGATTTCAACTTCCCATTATCCTTTGGTTATTCTCCATCTCCTTCAAATTGAGAATTACTCCTCTAAGGTGTAGGATTTGAGATGGTTGGGGTTTTAGAGGTGGCAAAATTTTAAGAAGAAATATGTTCTTGATTTGGTGCCCCCTTTTGTGTGGAGGAGCTAGTACATTCCTTTGCCTTCTTCTCTATCCATTTTTTGCTCCTCTCTAAGACATGTAAGGTTTTTTTCTCAATGTCTATGTCATTCTTATTTGACCAAGATGACATTAGAAGGGAGACTTGAGAATGTTTTTGGTAAATCCCATCAATTAAACCATCATCAACCATATCTTCAAGGATAAATAGAGGAATCTCAAAGGCCTTGACTTGATCTAGAGTCAACCTCATGTAATCTTGCTTTTGTACTTCTCTGATATCTAGGAATTCTTCCCAGTAATCCTCTAATCATGGTTGATGAAAATATATTCATGCTCCATGAAAATGGGATTGAACATAACCCTTACTATCATAATAAGGCCTATGAGACAAAAATTGAAAAATTAACTTGACCAAGATCTTAACTATCATCCTAGTGGCCTCATTTCTCTTGCTAGAAAAATCAAATAAGAATATGGGAGTAGAATACCCTTTCTTTTTCAAAATTTCTATATACTTTACATTCACTTTTTCTATTTGGTGGAAAAATTCAATTACCACAAAATAATCTAGGACATACTCAGGTAATTTGTATGGGGTATCCTCATAACCTCCAATCCTTAGCTATGAGAAACTTTCAAATTGAATAAAACAGTTGCCAAATTGGGTTATTAGAGTTGCATCTTTTGACAGTTGTGTCCTTTCAAGTGAACCTTCAATTCTTTTAATCACTATCCACACGAAAGCATCATTCACATAGAGATAATCTTTCAATCCATAATTTCTATTGCAACCATGGGAAATAATCATATATGGGTGCATTTGCAATCAGAGGGCTTAGGGTTTGCAACCTGGCCAAGACAGTTCTCTACTAGAAAGGATATATATCAGTACTGAGCAAATATAAAAATATGCCCCTTGTCGATAACTGGCCAGATACACATGTAAATGTTGGCTAATGTATGTTGCCCAATTAATTTATGAATTATCACCAAAAATAAGAATCATAAAGTGGCACATCCACAATGGAAAATCCTCCACTTTAGAACTTCCATCAACCGAGTGTAAAGGGTAATGGTGTCAAATATTTCACACTGAAAATGTCCCTTTTTAGCAATGAAGGGAATTTGATTCACTCTTCTTCTTAACCTTTAACTAACTAGTTGCAACTTAATTTAGAATTTTGATTCACCCTTCATCTTAAGGTTTAACCAACTAGTTGTAATTCAATTTAGGCACCATTCTATTTATTTATTTTAATAATTTAACCTAGATGCCATAGATACATTCACTAATTTCTCTCTTTCTAGAAGTTTGAGTGCTCAAGACATAATTTGAGAATTAATTTTGACAAGCACAAAACCATTGAAAGTTTGAATTTCATGGGATCCAGGGTGGTAGTGATTAGCACAAGAAACGACTAGCTTAGGACAATGGGGGCATGTGGCAAATTGTCGGCTTCAAGGAGGCCAGTTTCAACAACTTCTTAGCAAATAGCACAAGTAGACTCTTCTCTCATTCTTCTTAAAATTTAATGCAGACTTGCATCACCTAGCTCTATGTCTATTACACCATCTAGGGCATTTCCTACACTAAGAGGCATGGATGAAACAAGGGTTTAGAGCTAGTGATATAAAAGGTAATTTTAAAAAAGGTTTGCAACAACGGTTGGTAGGGAATGACCATATACTAGAGTCTCACTAAGTAGAATCATGAGGGGATTCTTAATTTACCACAACAATCAAGATCCTAAGAAGGTTTCACCTTTAAATTCAAGAAATATAGAGAAAAATAAAAGAAATCTTTTAGCTTGACCTATTTGTGCACATCTACAATTTTCTTCTATGATGAAAACTCGAAGTCTCCTTCTACTAACTCTTTAGATAAAATGGATTTTTTTTGAAAAGATATCAGCCTTTTAATAAGGAGCATTAAATTCATTTAATTCTAGTAGTGGGGGTAACTTCATTCTCTTTCAAAAATTGCACAAACATACTTGCATTACTTTCACTACCTAACCAACCATTAGTGCCTCTTACTCATAAGTACTTTGGAATGGCTACTGCTTGGGAAATTAAAAACCTTTTAATTTAGGACATAAATTTTTTTTTTAACTTAAAAATTATCACTGACCAAGGGTGCTAGAGTTTGGAAAACTACCAACCTGCCAACTAGAGAGACAAAAGCAATGTAGAGTATTAAAGCTAGGGTAACCTAAAGAGTAGTCAAGCATTCGACAAACTTAATAACTTAAGAACCACATAAGTGAAAGGTGATAAATTTTCTAACTATACCTGATTGACTGACATGGGGCTTTCTTTCCATACATCACCAATAACAAGGACTTAAAGTGAGGAGTGGTCAGGTAGTCAACAATTTTGTGAACTTTAGTACTATGAGAGTTGGGTTCCAAAATTCAAAATTTTATTGACTTTATGCAACATTTTGACAAAGGGGAAACTAGGAGACATGACTTAGTGGCCAATGAAGGTGAGAACATGCTACAGAGCAACTTGAGACAAGAACTTGCATTATAAATAAGGGGGAACAGAAAAATTCAAAAAAATATGGGGTGACAGTTGTGGTCTACTCACCCTTTGGTGATTGGAATTGGTCCTAAAGATACTTTGGAGAAGGTAGAAAAACTTTCTAGTCACCCTAGAAGAATTTGACCTAATTTTGTTAATGGAAAAGGAAAAGTGATGTGTAAATCCCTAGAGAGATGCCCTACTATTTCCTCCTCCCCTTCTATTGATGATTCTAATTGTGAACTAGCTAAGGATATTACAACTACTTCCTCTAGAGAGTGTAGGTCTACTAAGATCACTAAGATTTCTACTATTGATAAAATTGTTGAGGACACAGAGAGAAAACCCAATTATGATAATTCCAAGGAATATTTGGAGGATTCAACTTTTCATGTGAGTGGTTTTAAAAGCAGCAAAAGGACCCAAGATGAACCCCTCAATTTGATTCTAGAAGAATCACTTTCCTTTTTGCCCCAACTAAGACCCATTTCAATGAGGCTCTTGAAGGGCTTCATAGCCTAAAAGATTATAAGGATGATGAAGACCAAGATAATAGTGGATGCACGAACAAGACCCATGACTATCAGGTAATGAAAGTGGAAATTCAAAAGTAAAAGGACAAACATGTGTCATGTTTTGGGCCAACCAAAGTGTTTCTATCACTATATTTTTGGTTGAAAAGGTTCTAGTTGAAAACCTTTCGATCGAAACCACATGGCCTATATAGGGCCCACAAGGTTTTGACCGAAAGGGTTTTGGTAGAAACCCAAATTCAATTTTTTTTCCTCATTGAGTTTTATCTAGTGAATTTTTTTCTTATATAGTTCTAACCAAAACCCTTCCAACTGGAACTACCTAGGTGGCATCCTACCTAGTAGCCACATTATTGTTTTCCAAGAAATGGTAAAACTTTCTAATTTTGCTAAATTTTCCTACAATCAACATGAGTTTTCATAAAAGTATAAAATTTGTGACAAAGAAAAATAACTTATGTTGAGGATGGAGAACTAGCTCAAAGTTTTGATCTTTGTGGGAGTTGATTGGAGTTTTTCTTAAGGATAGTTGAAGGCTATACACAAAGATATCATATTACTTTCCCAACAAGGTGCATAGATGGGCTTATAGAAAGACATTTTTGGTTGTGTATGCATGTAAATATATTGATGAAACACTTTTAGTTTTCTATTTTTGAAGAGGTCTGGTAGATAGGGAGAGCCAAGTATAGTGCATTGATTTTGTGGTGTAGATGCACCCTTTGTCCTTGATGTTAAATGAGGAGAACTTTTGGAGAGATAAGTGTTGGTACAAGTGTTTTCATTAATGAAAAGGGGTATATTTTTGTAAATATGATTTCAAGTTGTGGGTAAGTGCACCAAAATAGTGTGGAAAAGGGGGGGTATAAGTGGACACTTTTTTTCTAAAATCAGCTAAAGTTGAACTTGGAGGAGAAATTTGAGAGTCATCCACTAAAAATATGAAGATACACAGAAAAAAGATTCTAGTACTCTAAATATAGTTTCCAAACTACTAATGTTTTTCAAAATTGGATAAGATTAAGGTGGTCAAATCCTTCGTGCATGAAAAACAACCTAATTTTCTCTGAAAAACATAACATAGTGTCTGGCGTGCGCATCAAAAAAGTCATAGTTATATTTAGTATTTTGATAATTTTTTTGGTAGAAAGATAGATAAGAGTGAGAACTATAAGTTATGTATTTTTTTGTAATTTTTTGTTGATTAATTTATTTTTATGATTTTTCGAATTGGCTACATCCTGAAAATCATTTTTTTGTAATTTTTTGTTGATTAATTTATTTTTATGATTTGTGCATGAAGCATAACTTACACCAAAATAATTTAAAATGCAATTTTTTTTTTAAGTGTAACAAATCAAGTGTACTACAATAATATATAATTTTTAATTTTTTTTGATAAGTAGATCAAACTTTATTAAAAAAATGGTACACATGTCTCTGAGAACTATGGAGACATGTGTAAAAGAAATTCAGGATTAATATGTTAATGTTGTTAAAATTTTTAAAAAATTATACGGTTAGAAAGCTCAGAAGATGGGTGAAATTATGGTGGAAATTTTAGAAATACCAACTTGATAATGTGTAAACCCGATGACGATGAAGTCAAGAAACTAGATTGGAAGAATAAAAAACGTAAAAAGCAGGGAAGAAAGGCTCCCAAGCCTCAACCTTGTTATTCAAGCCTAACTACAAGCCAAAACACGAACGGGTTATTTAAATTTAAAACATGTATGGGGTTTTTAAAACAAAAACACATTTAGGTTTTTAGAAAAAAAAATGCATATGAGTTTTTGATAATAAAAAATGAGTATGCCCTTTTTTTATTAAGAAAAAATGTGTATGCATTATGTTTAGTAATAAAAAACACATACGAGTTTTTCTTACATAAAGTCAAATTAGTAATATGAACTTGTATGCAATTTATTTAGCATTCCATTTGGTTTTTCAGCAGGATATATATATAAAATATAACATTTAAGTATAAGTTACATTTTCTCTTTGTCTTTTATATTTCTTATATTTTATGTATATATTGTCAGGATGTTTGAGAGTGGTTTTAGATCTCTAGGAGTCATAATGTAGATTATAGTTTTTAGAGGATCACATAAAATTTCAGACTTAGTTAAATTTCAGTAATCAACATGCTCCTATTATCATCATTTAACTCTATATCTCACTCTCTTTATCTTTCCCAAACTCTAGACCTATCTCTATCCCTCTCTTATCTCTCTCACATTTTAAATTTGGGCCCTTTACCCTAAGTGTGCCCCTTTTCATTTTATTCCTTCAATAAATCATTTAATCATAAAACCTAATTATGTCCTATTTCAACATTTAAGGCCCGATTTTGCATTTAAAAACACCTGAAAATCAGTTGTAACTTTGGGATTCGCTCTAATATCACCATATCTAATAGCCCTGAAAATTTGGTAAAAAGTTGGTCGGACCGTAGTTAGAGTGCACATGGTCCTCGACTTTTTTCCTGAAATTTTAGAAGCATAATTCTATGATATTCAAATGATTAACCCCAAAATATTGGCAGGAAATTCAATTCCTAGGTCGTCCTAAAGACAAAATTAAGTCAAAATTAAGATCTAGGGTTTCATACATAAGAGTTCTCTTTCTTCATTTGAAGGGATGAACCTAAGAATCTAAGAGAAGGTTTTTGGAGCACAAGGAGCCTATGTGGAGTCTTCAACAAAATTCAATAATATTCAACAACATTTAATCAAGCATTCATCATTAATTAGGAGCCTTCAAGACATGGAAGAATAATAGGAGATCACTGACTGATGATTGGCTTGTACCCCTCCCTTAGGGGTTGGGTATGGTTTCATGTTGTTTTCATGTCTTTATATGATATTAATTACATAAATTTACATATTTACATTTATTCTTTACATCACTTTCCATCATTTATTTAGAGCATTTACTTTGTCAATTACAAGCATTCAGGGTTTACTCTTTAGGGTTGCTCTAGATTGTTTGCATTCATCCTAGGGTCTTACACACACACAAGATTCCTGCACACATTATTTTACTATACAAATTGGCTATTTGTGGAGGTGGAAATCAACAACATAGGGGTTTGAATAAGGTAAAAACCTATATAGCCACCCAAACCTTTCCTTTCCAGTTGCAAGTGTAGGAACATGTACCTAGAAGGACTTTCAGATTAGGAAAAGGCATAGGAACCACCTAGAAGTCTCAAATTTATAGAAAACCATCAAGGACAGGGGTGTGGTACCCTAGTCCTACCTAGGAAAGGGGCTTGACACCCTAGTCCCTCCAATCTGTAGTGATTTTCAACAAGTTTCAGGTTTAGGGCCTTCAAATTCCACCTTTCCAGTTACAACTCTCTATGACATTCTCAGGGACAATGGCGTGGCACCCTGGTACTAGTCAATTTGGCTCAATTTGTAGCATCAGGTACACATCCAAAATCCTCTCCCTTTCATTCTTTTAGTATCTCAATTTTAGATCTGCAAGTTTGTTCAATTTCAAGTTCATTTATGCTTCATTCTTTATCTCCTAGTCTAGTTGATCATTCAAACCCTAGTTTTTCTCATCATTTGGGACAAGAGGAATAGAAATCCTAAGAGATAGTGTTGGCATTTGCATGAAGATTGCATTGATGAACTATTATGTTGTCATTGATGTCAATTGTAACTGGTAATGATGTTGTTATGATGTTGGTTTGCAACCAGTAGGTGAGCTAGTGAAAGAAACCGATATTACTTGAGAAGAAGTAAGATCAACTGATAACCCTACTTGTTGATGTGCCAAACCCTAACTGATGGATCTTGGTGAATAGGTTGTATTGGTTTATGATAAAATGATGAATGGTAATGATTATTCCATGTATGCATTTTGCATGTGAAGAGTTTCAAATGATTTTTGGCATGTAGAGATAACTATTTTATCTTGGGAATGAGCGAGTACATTGTATGAAGTGGAAAACGTGTGATGAGTTATAGGGTTCGATGAAGCAATGATCAAGGAGTGGTTGAGGTTGTCTTGAATGATGTGCAATAATTTCTATGTAACCTAGTGGTCATACTTGAACTGATTTGTTTGTAATCTCTATGAGATCTTAGGTTTGTGATGTTTTACAGACCTATTGTTTTGTTTATAAGGTCAATGAGTTGTTTTGTTTATAAGGTCAATGAGTTGGACAATTGTGGTTAAGTGTAAGAGTGATTGGTTGCCAAATCAAAAGGTGTATCTTTAGAATGTGTAAAGGTAGGTAGGAGCATGAAAAGGATCCGATCAAGCAAGAGTAGTGCTATTCACTACATCAGCAAACCCCTGTTGTTCTCTAACAATTACAACAATCATATCCCTTAATCGGGTATGCTTTAACAGGCTTAAGTACTATCTAAATCCTCTAACTAGGTGATCCATTAGCTTGGATTTCAAATCCTCTACTGAGGTTACTCCTAATAGGGTATTTCTTCTAGCAGGGCATTATAGTCAATCCCTTAACCAATTGGTCTCTAACAGGATCTGTTCTTAACAGGACTTTTGTAAAATCTTTATCAGGCTTGGCTCCTAACAAGGTGAAATTCAAAAGAGTTCAAAATACTTGTGGGCATTCATCCCCACCGTGGTTTTTCACATTTGGGTTTCCATGTCAAAATCATTATGTCAAGTGGTGAATGTTTTTGTGGTTATGTTTTCTATGGTTAATGTGTTTAACTGCTAAATCCACTTAGATATGATATAATGACTAGCAGCAATCTAAAATGTGCTTTTAATTTTGTCAGTAAAGTATTTGGATGTTTTGGTTAAAATTTTTTGAGAGTTTCAAAATTGTTTTACTATTATTCTGTTATGACAGTCAAGTGGTGTACTTGACCGTGATATTGCATTTGTTAGTTAAGTGTTTGAACCAATCATTTCTGAGTTTGACTTGAGAGGTTGATTTTTTAGTTTGGTGAAATAATAGTCAATTTTCTATCTACTGATTCACCCCCCCTCTCATTAGTTGTCCGGATCCTTATTGATTCATCATACCATCAATTGGTATCATAGCCTTTCAGGTCCTCTAGGGTCTAGGCCTAACAACATGAGGTAAAGATCTTGAAGAACATGATGAAGAAAGGAGGTGTGAAGTTTAATAGGGAGAACTATAGAATATGGAGTGATAGATTGAAAATCTATATCAAGAGTCTAGGAAGTCAATACTGGGAACATGTTGTTACTAAATATGTTGCACCTAGTGGGACTATGTCTGATGATCAAAAGAAAGAGCAACAAGAAAATAATCAAGCATTGGAAGCCATTATGAGTTCTTTGTCTGATTCAGAGTATGTTGATGTCCATGGTCTAGAGACTACTTATGAGGTGTGGAAGAAACTTGAGGAAATCTATAGCGGTGATGAGAATGTGAAGATTGCCAAAGAAGAGAGTCTGAGAGGTAAATTTGATGACATGCAGATGGCTAAAGGTGAGAGTATTCAATAGTATGGTCAGAGGATCATGTTGGAATTGCACACTGTAATGGTAGTTAAAGGTGATTGAAGGTATTGTCATTGATGGCAACCTTGCAATCTTATGGCACTGATAGGCACCAGCACCAACAGACTCTACACCAATAGATAGTTCACCGATAGTGACAATAATGTTTATCGACACCCTAGCGACATGATTTTGATTATTGTATTTTCTATTTAATTGTAATATGTTTTTGTAAGCCAACATGGCATATTGTAATTAGGCTTATATATAAGTATGAGATCTTGTAGATCATTTTGGATATACATGATAGAGGATAGACATGATGGATATGTAGAGCGAATAGTAAGGCAGATTTTGTATAAGGGTTTATGGTTATTGTATGAGCTTAAACTGGTACTGAACCTGGCATAGTCGAATCTTTTTGTAGCAATACATTATATTGGATTCTCATAATCCATTTTTGTAAGTCAATGAGACTTCCTTTTGTATTTGAGCAGTGAGCTCTAGGCAGTTGGCCTTCCTACATGTGCAGGCACATTATTGTAAGTAATATCCATTCATTGGTCAATGAGTGAATATTGTGGGTCACAAATCCCACCGAGGTTTTTCCCACATCAGGTTTCCTCGCCAAAAATCTTGTGTTATGGTGTGCTTTCTATGTTGTCTTTATTGTTCATATTTACTATATTAATTCTTGTTTACCAGTACATTGTTTTGGAATGCAAAATACTTAATAAGGTTAGAAAATTTGTTAACCAGTTAGATACTGATTCACCCCCCCTCTCTATATCTTTGGGACTGTCTGTTGGCATATGTACAGAGTGTGATGACATGATGATATTGTATGTTGTCATTGATGTCAATATGCTGAAGTATGAATTGTTATATTGAGGTAGGCAAACTGGGAAGAGAATTGGTATGATGATGTGAACCGATATATGTGAAAAAGTGAAGTAGTATGTTGGTTCAAAGTGAAGCGGTATGTTGGAATATGAACCGGCATATGGAAAATTTTTCATCGGGGTTTCATTTAGTATGACTACCGTTTGGTAGTCTCAACTTTAGGGTTTTTGGTTGATGCATTACAAGTCTCGGTGATTCGACCGATGATATTCTATGATGAGTTAGCATTGAAATGGAGATCAGATCATGTTGCCATGTCAGCCTTGTGCGTGTGAAGGATTTCCTTGAGGATCTTGCATGAAGAAGATTGATCCTATCTACCTCAGGAATGTGCAAAGTCTCAGTAAACGGTGGAGAGCACATGATGGGTTATCAACTTCCAGAAGTGGCAAAAGAACAAACGATGGAGAACATCTTGAGATCTGTTCAAGACTATTTTATTCAATGCAATGTGTTTGAATGGTAAAGATTGGATCGACTGTATTGATAACCTAAATGTTTAGGGTTTAGGATTTATGCTACTAACCTATCTATTTCCTATAAGGTTGATGATGATTTGCATTGTGAAGTTGTTGGCAAATGTTATGTGTCCATCTAAGTGAAGAGATACTTGATTCTTGCCAGACCAGAGAAGTGTGTAAATACCTATAGAGTGTGATTGTAGAAGTAAAGGAACTAAAATGGGTCTGTCTTGGCATTGAGTGTTGTTATCAAATCAGTGTATTACCTATTGACTTCTAACCATTTCAACAATCGAAAAATCCCTTAATCGAGTAGCTTTAACAGGCTTTGTGTAAATCCTTTAACATGGTGATTCAAATCAATGAGTTCTTCAAATCCTCTTGCGAGGTAACCTTTAACAGGATTCTAACCTTTAACTAGGTATTTAGCCATCCCTTAACCGGGTGATCCCTAGCAGGATCAGTTCCTAGTAGAACCTATTGTAAAGTCCTTAACCGGATTAGGCTCCTAACAAAGTGGACTTCAGAAGAGTTCAAAGAACAAGTTGTGGGTATTCATCCCTGTCATGGTTTTTCCTAGTTGGGTTTCCACGTGAAAAATTAGTGTATCATGTGTGATGCTTTTTCATGTGATGATTAGTATTTTCTGTTAAGTGGTAATGCATGTTGATCCAGTGGTCTCTATATTTCTGATGTATTACTTGTTTATGCATATGGGTGAAGTGGAAAGGAGATATTAGGTGTGGTGAAGATCTAAGTGTTACCAGTTTATGTCTTTCACAGTCATACTTTGTTTTACCAGTAGTACCCTATTTTAGATTGGTGATACTATTTACTAGTTTGTTCAATCTTTGTAGTCAAAGTGGTTTAGAGAAATTTTTGTCTATACTGATTCACCTGCCCCCCTCTTAGTATCTGTTGAGTACTTACTATCTATGTGTAAAATTCATCTTAAAAACAAGTAATCAATTAGAAGCAAAAGGGAAATCACGAATCCCTATCCTAACCAAAGAATCTAACAAATAACACAAGAAATAACACAATCAAGCAAATATGAATTAAAATAATTAAATCAAATCAAAACTCCCTATCCCAAGATCACATATTGCTTCCATTTCTCTTCTCCTCTTCGTGGTATGATGGCTCTCAAATATTGCATTGGTAACCTGGAAGTGACACAAAGATTCAAAGTTCATGATTGTTAAAAATGGAGATTGGATGCTCAATTTATAGAAAATTAGAGAAGATTGATTGAAAGGTGGAACAGATTGATGAAGAGGTGGAACTCAGGTGAGCTCACATGAAAATTGATAGTTGAACTGCTGATTGTAGGAGTGGAACTCAATAGATTGAATAGATTAATTGAGTCAATTGATTGAGAAAAAGTTGATTGAAAGAAGAAAAAAGAATGATTGGAGGAAATAAAGAGGATGACAAAGAAAGCTTAATTTAGAAAAAGCTAACTGAAAGATGGAAATAGAAGTTGAAGAGATAAATGATTTAATTAATTAATTTAGCATGTGCTTGCATTTAGATTTAGATTTTCAATTTAATCTTTGCATGAGATTTTAATTAAAATAATTGAATTTATTAATTCAATTTAGCATTTGAATATATTTAGAACTTGACTTTGATTTACAATTTGGTTTTTGAAATCATGCACATGTATTTGAATTTGGAAGAATTTAGAAGAAAGAATTAAATGAAATTAGAATTTGGGGATTTGGAAACGGAAGAATTAATTAGTTAATTAAGTAATTTAAAGAAACTATTTAATTATTTAGAAATGGAATTTAATTAAATAATAAATATTTAATTAATATTTAGAAAAGGGTTGAATGATTAGATGATTTAGAGATAGAAATTGAAAAATTAGTAATTTATTTAAATAATAAAGATTATTTAAATTGAGGAATTAACCATAATTAATTAAATAGTAAATATTTAATTAATATTTAGAAAATGATTAAAATGATTAAATGATGATAGAATAGGAAAATAGAATAATTAATAAGATGATGAGGAAATATGAAATTATAAGAAATAGATTAATTAAATTAATTAAATAATAAAGATTATTTAATCAATTAGAGGAATAATTAGTACATGATCAATGAGACATTTTTAGGTGTCTACATTTGCCCCTCTTTGAGACAAAGTTAGAACGACATTGTTTCAAAGAAATTGAAAAATTCTGCCCCAGTATGCCCTGGTGATACTTAGGGTGTAATCCCCCCTCGAGAGATTGTTTGTGCATTAAAGATATGAATGATCTCTCGAAAAAGAAGAATGTGAGATGAAAGATAGAAGAATGGTTAGTTGATTAGAGATAGGGATAGGTGATGTGAAGATGATATTGAGATAGAATATGAGACAATGAACCTTAGAATGAAATAGAATAAAGTTAGATGAGAATTAGAAGCAATTGAAGATGCTTGATATGAGATGATGAGAGAAGAATCAACAAACTAGCAATAAGCAATTGAGATGAAATGAGAATGAATGATTCGCAAACCTGTGTCATTATTTATCGCACAATTTATATTCATCACTAAGCCTTATTATTGAACAATGAAGCTTAGCACATCAGGGTATAAGGAACCAAGATGTAAAGATATCTCATTGTAGAAACAAACACGTAGCAGACAAGTAGCAAACAAAGAAAAAGATAATGCCCATCATGGCTCCACTTGTGGACATCCCTGAGTAGCATAGGAACAATATATGTCACCAAATGATAAAAGATAAAGACTGACCCAGACAAAATTCAGCAGCTATACTGACCTTGTGCCTTTGTTCTCAGTTGCTTGATGTGATGGTCGATAATGTCTGATCTCGGAAAGTTGCAGACCCCATTTAAGACTGACCTATCTAATTTCGAGTGTATCCTCTTCAGTTTAAGAGAAGATAATGATCATGTTGATATGGATATGATATGATTGATAAGACAGTTTGATCAGTTGATTGCAGATGTTTGACTGGATAGTCATATCCTTTGTTAACTTCATGCGAAGTGTTTGTTGGATATCTGCTAGGGTATTTGTTTCTCACAAGACATTTTATTGCAAGTTTTTTGATTGATTGATTTTCAATTTTTTTTCCTTTCCAAGAGCTTTTCCGATGTTTTTGGATTATATGGATTGCTATTTGAATGTTTTTTGGATTGATTTTTTTAATTTTTATTTTTATTTTTATTTTTTTAGGATCGTATTTGAATGTTTTTGGTTGATTTTTTCAGGACATTATATGGATGTTTTTGGTATTTTATGATTTTTCAGTGTTTTTGAATTTTTCAAAGGACGTCATATGATTTTTTGGATTTTGTATTTTTCAGTGTTTTTGAATTTTGTGTTTTTCACTCTTTTTGAATTTTATGTTTTTCGCTATTTTTGAATTTTTTGAAGCACATTATCTGATTTATTTGGATTTTTTCATGACTTTATATGATTTTTTTGGATTTTTCTTTTTCAACACTTTATATGTTTTTTTTGGGATTTTTTTAGTTATGCCTCCAGTGTGCAGACCTTAAGACATGATGATCTACAGAATGTATGTGGAGACAAATGAATTTTTGACATGACCTATGTGAATGCAATATGCAAGATGAAGATGTTAGGCCCAATATGGAAAGCTAATGTACTGAGAGGGGAGGGGTGAATCAGTACTTCAAAACTTTTCTTCAACAATAACTTTATTGTTAAACACAAACTGAATATTGTTGTAACATGATATAATGCTAAAACAAATAAATTACAATCATACATGATTCACTCCATAACACATATATTTTGGTTATGCAGAAACTCTTGGTTAGAGAGAAAAACTGCGGTGGGGATGACACCCACAACTTCACTACTGCAATAATAAAGGTTGCTCGGTTAGAGCTACATGTTTAGCTATTTCTGATAGCTTACCCTATTAGGAGTATCAAGATCTGTTAGATCTACCTTGCTAAAGGATTTTACAACACTTATTCTAAATGTTGCACCTGGTTAGAGGCTTTACAATTTATAGACTTAGTTAGAGTCTTTTGCCTTTTTAGAGGTTTTTCTTACAACTCAAAATATTACAATCAAATCTTTACAAAATATCTGCAACTTTACATCTAGAATGTTATAATAGATTCTATGTGCTCAAAATGATATTACCTTGCTTATAGCGTACCTCGATAATCCATATATTAACTCAGTAAACCCTACTGTTTACTTTGTTCCTTGACTATTCTTTGAAAACCTTCTTGGTGACCTCTATGTTTCTTTGTCAATTGTAACAGTCATAACACTCTATGATATCTCATGATCTTCCTTTTTGTATATGTCTTGCTTCACACACACATGCACATGTCTAATCCTGAATTCATGTTGTATAAATAGATTTCTTATGTTGGTGATCTGGTCCATGCTTCGATCTTACAAACATGATTTCTCGAATGAATAACCATGCAAAATATTTCATTGGTTAGATGACCTCAAAATCATACACAATCTTTAAGTGCAATTTCCAATGTGATAATGGTTACATGTTCGTCGATCTTTGTAACATGTTTCCCATATATGTCTAAGTTCAGTGAATCTGGTAACACATTTCACTCGATGTGTGTTCACTTGGTATATCATTCTTGTTTCTTGGTAGATGTAGAGTGTTACTCTATAGACAGCTCAGTGTACACTAAGATCTGAGACTAGTTTCTTCTATAACTGACTGTATTATTCTTACCGACTGAATGATTCAATAGTAGTAACCGACTAGAATATATAGAATAACTTTGAACATAAGACTAATGGGAATCTTAGTAAGTAGTAACAATCTCCCCTTTTGACATTAGTTGAGATGTTTGACAAAAACTACTTTCAAAGTTATAATTCAAAAATCTATATACTTGCAAAATTTGACCGAACTAACAATATATACATTTGTCAATGAAATAGTATATTCGAATATACTCCCCTTATCAATATACTATACATAACTTTGATTTTGCATGCTTGGTGATCAATGTTCTATGTGCTACACTTGTTCTTTGCTTACTGCTCTGTTCACTACTCAGTATACTCCCCCTGTATACTTTGATACTATACTCCCCCTTTTTGACAAACATCAAAATTTAGTTACCATCTAGTGGAGGCAACTAGTCAAAAATGGATTTATACTTTGTCTGTGCATTGGTGAGGGTGACAGAGAGGGCATCCTTTACACTATCCATTAAAGAATTTTGTGCTTGAATATCAGCTAATAGGGAAATTAAGCCATCTAATGTGCTTCCCTCTTGTGTATTAGATAGGTAGGTGGTTCGGTTGATTTGTTATTGAATGGAGGACAAGTGTGGAATGAATAAGGTTTGTAGAGTCATAATGTCCATCCTTATTTTGTGCTCTTCATTCCTGAGTTCCAATTGTTGAGCCATGAGCTTTTGTAACTTTGTATAAAAATTCTCAACAAAATTGGGCTCGGTGATCAACTTATTTGAGAGATCGGTGATCTCTTTCTCAATTGCTTCTGTTTTATTTTTGATATCTTTAATGAATAAAGAGAATGTACAGAATTTCTGAAATAAATAAAGAATTTGCTTGAGTTGAGGGGACAAATCAGCAATAAATTTGACAAGTTTAACTTTGCCAATAGCAATAGCTTTTTGTACCTCTTCAATCATTTTTGCAATGAGCTCTTGATAGGTGTGGAGGAAGAACCTTCCCCAAATTTCTCTGATAGTGCCTTGATCATCTTTGTTTCTTTTCTTGTAGCTTTTGGTACTACAATGCTCATCTTTACTTTCTCTTTCACTTCTTCATATGTTCCATACCTCAGCTTGATAGCATGCCTTGGTAGTGTAAGAAAAGCATCTATCTACTATTGTGTGATGTCAAAGTCAATCTCATAACCCATAGGTGGCAAAGATTGAGTTCTTGGTTCCACAACATTCACATAGCAGTAGTTGGTGTCTACTTCAAAACATATCTCAACCTTGTATTTTTCCACTAGCTGGGGTGGAATTCTATACCTGTTATGCATCTTCTCTTGAAACTTGCTGAAATAATCATCCATAATATCATTGAAGTTGTCACCTAGACCTTTGATAAAGTCATTGATTTGATGGGTGACTGGTCGGTGTAGCTCCCAAACTACTTTACTGACTAATGGAAAGAATTTTTCAAAATAGAAAAACATGCATACTAACAGTGATCCAAAATTTAGTGTATTCGCCGAGTTGTTCTTCTTCGGCTTGCTGATGGTGTTTAGATTCTCAAACAGGTTTTTCAGCAATACTTCACAAAGATCAGTTTTCATTCCTTTTTTCACAATTTTGTATGCTAAGTCGACTGCTGCACGGGGTACACTATTTTCCCTTGCTGATTGAAAAAATAATAACCTATTACTCTAATAGAAAACTTTAGCTTTGCATCAGTTACATTATTTAGTTTCAATCCTCTGCAATCGGATTCCACTCTGGTTAGGGTGATCAATTCTTTTTATGATATCATCTTCTGAGCTCGGGCATGATCAAAAATAGGGTAATCGGTGATCAGATGAATTATTTCCTTGCTGATTTTGAATGGTTGCTCCTCTAACCACATGAAATCATTGTGAACTCTGCTCAGAACAAACTTGACCCACTGGGGTTTGAAGACATGGGGATAGGTTAGGGCTTTAGTCAATCCCTTGATCTTAATGTGCTCATACTTGCTATCCAATTTCCCATTGGTGCACAATTCATCATAGGTGTCTTTGATTTCAACATGACCTAGTTCTTCAACTCGACATTTGGTGAAGAATCTAACATCCTCAACTAGTAAAACTCTATCTAGGATGAGTGAGAATGCAGTTTTGTCATCTGGTTCTGATGCTACTTTGGGAGTTAGAGAGTATTTTAGTGAGGGCTTTTCAACATTCTTAACAACAACGGGCTCTTGGATCTTTGATGCCATTTGTAGATTTCAGATAAAAATTAACAAAAGATCCTTAGGGTTTGAAAACTTTCAAATGGTAGACGCTTTTCCTCTTAACAAATATGAAACAAAAATCTTCAATAGATATGATCGGTAAACCAACTTAACAATGCATTGAGATTGATGTAAATACATTGAATTTTGCTTCGGAGGAGGTTTGATCGCCTTTGAATCACTTTGCTCTGCTCTCTTGAAAACTTGGTAAGTGAAAAATGACCACGTAAATGCTTTAAGTACACAATATACCTTATCAGGCTCTATGCAGGTTAGGTCAAAACATTAAATGCATTTGGCTTCACTAAACCGATTTACTCTCCTTTTTGTGCTTTAATCGAGTAGCCAGATTTCCTTCATTTACCGACTTGATAGGTTTCCTGTAGTTACCGACTTGACAGATTTCCTGTATAGTGCTCCAAAAGACTTTGATAGAATTTCAAACTTACTAATACATCTTAGCTATGTAGATTTTGAATTAAGTACATACTAAAATAGGAACTATTAAAGATTTAACCTTGAGAGAATGCAGTCCCTTCATACCTTTACCGATTAATTTGGAATAGGTGCAACTAACTCGGTAGGTAAGGTGCTTTCTTCATTTGAAACAATTTCCTTCTTTCTCCAAATCATCTATAATTTCCCTTTTATTTCTTCAGTGTCTCCTCTAGGTTGGTCTCTACAATCTCTAGCCAAGTGTCCAACTTTGTGACAATGAAAACATGCCATACTAGGATTTCTCCATGATCTTCGGTTGTTCATTCCAAACCTTATAAAGTAGTTGGCACTTATATGTCCATATCTTCCACAACATTCACACCATATCCTTGTATTGTAATCCCATGGTACTATAGCATATTATTGGTTAAGATCTTTGTGAGTTTGATAGCTTCCAGTATTTTCTCGATGTGCAGACCACATATAGTTATTTTGCTTAAACCAACACTTCTCGGTACTATGTCCATATCTATTGCAATTTTTACAAAACCCTTTGAATTTTGCCTTCTTATAATTGTTAACAGACTTTGTCCTACATTGGTTAAATGTGTGACCATATTTATTGCAATTGTAACAATAACCATTAGACTTAGTGACATTCGGTTGCTTACATTTTCTAATTTGGCACATGTTGGTAGTATGACCTCGATTTCCATAGTAGTTGCAAATAGGCTTCTTTCCTCTAATGTTCTTCTTGTTTCCAGCTTGCTTTGATGATTCTCCTCTCTCAGTAGTGTAGATTCCCTTCTCGGTAGAGTCTTTTCCTTTGTAATCGAGTCCTGCATCTTTGTTAGGTCTTCTTGTATTTAGTTGCTCATCCAACATCTTTGATGCTTCATAACTTTTCTTCAGTGTTTCTTTGGATTTCTTCTCTATTTCAAGTTCATCAGTCAACCTTGATACTTCAACTTTCAATGCTTGATTCTCATCATCTTTCAAAGTTGCTTCATGATGTGCATAACCCAATTGATCTGATAGATTTTGTTGAATCCTAGTCAATCTTATGATTTCATCATTCTTTTTAGATACTAGTGCTTCAAGTTGTTGTTTCTCTCTTTCTAGATCTCTTACTTTATCCTTGGTTGTCCTCAATGCATCAAGATTTTGAGTCATCTGTGTGCTGAAATGCTCATGTTCTCTTTTCATTGCTTTTAGCTGATCAGTCAGTGCTTTGTTCTTTTCTTTCAATACTTCAATTATTTCTTCAGTCTCTTTAGACATACCATTCTTAGATGATGTCTCAATTTGTTCCACAAGCTCTTGCGAGTCCTACAAATAATCAGATAACCTTCTTCTAACTTTCAAAGACTTTTCCATTTGTCTTTGCATGTCTGCAATCACTTGATTAGCATGATCCAACTCTTCTTGTAGATATACCATTCTCTAAGATTGTTTATAGCCTTCCATTGATAAGATCTTTCTCTTTAGGCAGTTAAAGCGTTTTCCAAGATTCAAACTTTGATACTAATTGTTAGGCCCAATATGGAAAGCTAATGTATTGAGAGGGGAGGGGTGAATCAGTACTTCAAAACTTTTCTTCAACAATAACTTTACTGTTAAACATAAACTGAATATTGTTGTAACATGATATAATGCTAAAACAAATAAATGACAATCATACATGATTCACTCCATAACACATATTTTTTGGTTACACAAAAACTCTTGGTTAGAGAGAAAAACTATGGTGGGGATGACACCCACAACTTCACTACTGCAATAATAAAGGTTTCTCAGTTACAGCTACATGTTTAGCTATTTCTGATAGCTTACCCTATTAGGAGTATCAAGATCTATTAGATCTACCTTGCTAAAGGATTTTACAACACTTATTCTAAATGTTGCACCTAGTTAGAGTCTTTTACCTTGTTAGAGGTTTTTCTTACAACTCAAAATATTACAATCAAATCTTTACAAAATATCTGCAACTTTACATCTGGAATGTTATAGCAGATTCTATGTGCTCAAAATGATATTACCTTGCTTATATCATACCTCGGTAATCCATATATTAACTTGGTAAACCCTTCTGTTTACTCTGTTCCTTGACTATTCTCTGAAATCCTTCTCGGTGACCTCTATGTTTCTCTATCAACTATAACAGTCATAACACTCTATGATATCTCATGATTTTCCTTTTTGTATATGTCTTGCTTCACACACACATGCACATGTCTAATCTTGAATTCATGTTGTATAAATGGATTTGTTATGTCGGTGATCTGGTCAATGCTTTGATCTTACAAACATGATTTATCGAATGAATAACCATGCAAAATATTTCATTGGTTAGATGACCTCAAAATCATACACAATCTTTAAGTGCAATTTCCAATGTGATAATGGTTACATATTTCTTGATCTTTGTAACATGTTTCCCGTATATGTCCAGGTTCAGTGAATCTGGTAACATGTTTCACTCATTGTGTGTTCACTCGGTATATCATTCTTGCTACTTGGTAGACATATAGTGTTACTCAGTAGATAGATCGGTGTACACTAAGCTCTAAGACTAGTTTCCTATATAACCGACTATATTATGCTTACCGACTGAATGATTCGGTAGTAGTAATCGACTAGAATATATAGAATAACTTTGAACATAAGACTAATGGCAATCTTAGTAAGTAGTAATAGAAGATGCATTTCCTATTCAAACAAGGTTGACTATGTTTGTTTTAGCATCTGTAATACACCAATTGAAATGAAGGTGCAAAACATCTCATAGATAAGTGGTCAGTCGATCCCTAAGGTCCCTTGGAACATTCATCTCTACACACTTAGTGACTAGGATTTACAAATGGAGACGTGGAAAACTTCCCCATTGGTTCTTGAAACTTTAATTCTTCTTTTGCCCATGTGTGTGCAGATGAGTTAATTCCTGCTCTTGTGTTCACTAAAGATCCTTATCATCCTATATGACTAGCTACATGGATTATTCTAACTTCAAAAGCATCCCGAATGGAGCCTCGCTACCAGCAAGCCTTGAGAGCTCTGGCAAGGTTATAGACTATAATTTCTCAAATATTGCTCCATTGCTAGTAGGTGTTCATAGCCCTGATGGAGTTGCTTGCATATTCCCATAGTCAAGCTTTTTATCGCACTTTGTATACATGATATTTCAGTTATATATCATTTCTCTTTTGTCTTGAGATGGATATTTGGCATAGCTCTTTTCTTTTTATTTTCTTGCCTTGACTTGTAAGTAATGAAACCTACTTGGGTGTGACAATTACAATGATGCTGAAGTAGAATTTTAGATTTTTCACTAGTCATATGATCAAATAGGTGTCTAGAATGAATTAGAGATTTATTGTGTTTGAGATATAGCAATTGATAGATTGTGGGTTAACAAGTCTCAAATAGTGAAATCACTACCCAACCATTAGTAAAGCATCATCATAGGGTAATGTTGAAAATGAATGACCTTAGAACCTCAAAGACTTAATGTCCAAATATCTAAGAGAGGAAATGATCCTTGCTTCTCTTGAATGTAAACAAATGATAAAATTGGATAGTTGCCTTGTTTTATTGATGCTGCTATATGTAATTGCCGAAACTTTTGAGAATGTGATGCATTTAAAAAAGAAACTATATGTAATGCAGTCTTTTAAATGATATGATATGCAATGCAAAAATAAAAACCTAAACTATACAGCCCTTAGGTATAATATCGCTTGAGGTGCATGCTATTCACAGGGTTAGAGAGTGGATCTCCCTCCATGGTATCCAAATTATATGCTCCATTGCCTATGACCCTTGTTATAATGAAAGGACCTAGCCAGTTAGGTTTGAATTTCCTTGGCCTTTCTCGTTCCGCTAGGTTCCTTTGATTCTCTTTAAGTACTAGATCTCCCACTTGAAAAGTTCATGGGTGGACCTATTTATTATAACTTCCTCTCAGTCTATTTTGATATCCTTGTAGATGGTTAAACATTGTTTGTCTTTTTTCATCAAGGGTTTCGAGTTCTTGTAACCTTGCTACCCTGTAGTCTTCCTCTGATATGATGTTCTATAAGGAGACTCTTACAGATGGTATTTCTATTTCAATGGGGAGTATCACTTCTATCCCATAGACCAAGGAATATGGTGTTGCTTATGTAGGTGTGCGTACTCCTATTTTGTAAGCCCAGAGAGCGGGATTTAACTGGAGATGCCAATCCTGTCCTGTGTCAGTTACTACTTTCTTAAGAATTTTTAGTATTTTTTTATTTGTAGCCTTTGCTTGCCCATTACTTTGTGGATAATATGGTGTAGCAAACCTCTGTTGTATATGAAATATGTCACACAACTCTTTCACTTCTTGGTTTTTAAATGGAAGCCCGTTATATATAACAAAGAACATTGGAACTCCGTATCTACATATAATGTAGTTGAGCATGAATTTTGCTATCTGCTTTCTAGTAATGTATTTTACACACTAGATCTAATCCCCTTTGTGAAAATGGCCATGGTGGTGTGATAAGTTGAAGATCTTGTGCTGGTGCATGAATAAGGTCTCGATGCATTTGGCATTGTTTACACTTATGTACGTACTTGTAAGCATCCTTTTCCATGGTTGGCCAGTAATAACCTATTCTCAACAATTTCTTTGACAATGGCGGACCACTTTGGTGAGCCCCACAATTTCCATTATGGACTTCTTTTAAAGAAAGGTGTGCCTCATTCTCATCCAGACATCAAAGAAAATTTCCATCGAAACCCTTTCTATACAAAGTATCAGCTATAATGGTGTACCTAGATGCCTAATGAATAAATGTCTTCTTTTGATTCCTGGATAGATCTAGTGACATGTATTGAGTATGTAAATATGTATATATTTCATTGTACCAAGGTGATTCTGGGCCCGTGATTGCACATACATATTCTGATAGGGGAGTCTCATATGCAGGTAGCATCAACTGTTATATGATGAACTCAAATTGAGTTTTGTTAGCAAGCATATTTAGAAGAGATCCTATGGTTGTCATTGCATCTATTGCCTTGTTTTGTATTCTTGGGATTTGTTCAAAGGTAATTTTGTTGAAGTGCTCCTTGTAATCTTCAACCAACTTCTTATAAGGCATGAGTTGTCATCCTTCATGTTGTAATCATCATTGACCTGGTTTACAATCAACTATGAATCATCATAGACCTGTAACTCTTGTATTTTCCATTGCACAGTTGTACGAAGCCCTATGAGGAGAGCTTCATATTTAGCCATATTGTTGGTGCATTGGAAATTGATCCTAAATGACTTAGGTATAACATCCCCTTGAGGAGTAATGAAGAGAATCCCCGCTCTATATCCATGACTTGTATATGACCCATCAAAGTATAACTTTCACATTACTGAGGAAGTTAATGTAAACACAGATTCATCTAGAAAGTCTATCAGCAATGGGTGACTATCCTATATAGGAGCCTCTACTAATTGATCTACTATAATTTGTCCTTTGATGGTTTTCTGTCTATGTATTCTATATCAAACTCTCTCAAGATCATAACCCACTTAGCCAATCGCCCGATCAATGTTTCTTTGCTCAATAGGTACTTGAGTGGGTCAAAGCGTGCAATGAGTTGTACCTTATGACTCAACATGTAATGTCTGAGCTTTTGGGATGCAAAGATTACTACTAAGCATGCTCACTCTATGGGGGTATAATTAAGCTCATAGCCAATCAGAGTCCTACTTATATAATAAATGGCTCTTTCTTTTCCATTTTTGTCATGTTGTGCTAATAGAGCTCCTAGAGCTAAGTTCGTTGCTGATATGTATAACAATATAGGTTGTCCTAGAGTAGGAGATATTAACACTAGTGTGTTTAAAAGATAATCTTTCAAAGCTTGGAAAGCTTCCTGGTATTGTTCTATCCATTTAAAAGTAACTCCTTTCCTGAGTAAATGCTAGAATGGGTGACACTTATCTGCCAACTGTGCTATGAATCTCCTTATGGATTGCAATCTTCCTTGTCACCCTCTAAGTTGTTTAAGTGTTGACAGAGGTTGCATATCAATGATTGCCTTGACCTTAGCAGGGTCTATTTCAATTCCTCTATTTGACACTATAAACCCTAACAGTTTACCTGTTGTTACGCCAAACACACACTTCTTCGGATTTAATCTGACATTATACTGTTCTAACCGATCAAATATTTGTGTAAGAACTGCAAGGTGACTTTCTCTTGTTTGTGATTTAGCCAATATATCATCCATGTAATCTTCCATTATGTTGTGGATCATGTCATGAAACAATGTTGTCATGGCTCTTTGGTATGTTGCTCCAACATTTCTGAGACCAAATGGCATCACATTCCAGTAGTATGTTCCCCATGGGCATGTAAAGGTCATTTTATGTTGATCTTCTGGTGCAATTTTAATTTGGTTGTATCCTGAAAAACCATCCATTAAGGATAGCATCTCATTTCCAGCTGTTAGGTCAACTATCATATCGATATTAGGTAGCAAGAAGTCATCCTTAGGACAAGCTTTATTTAGATCTTGAAAATTAGTACAGATTCTTATGCCTCTTATGGGCTTAGTCACAGGTACCAGGTTGGATATCCATTCTGCATAGTCAATAGGTCTAATAAAACCTACATCCAACAACTTTTGTAGTTCTATTTTAACTAGTAATGCGATACTTGGATGCATTTTTCTTAATTTTTGCTTGTAAGGTTTAACTCCTAGTATCAAAGGTAAGTGATGCAACACTAATTCAGAGTCTAAGCCTAGCATGTTTGAATAGGACCAAGAAAATTTGATAGGTATTTGTTTGAAAAAATGGATGAATCTGTCTTTTTCTTCTTTGCTTAGTGATTTTTCCAGATGGATGTTATGTACAACCTCCCCTTCTATTATGTTTACTTCTTTTGTTTCCTTTGTAAGTAATGCTGAACTTTCTCTTTCCATAGGAAGATTACCCAAGTCACTCTTGCCATTATGGGTAGTTTGATCCTTATCTTCTATTGCAGAAGTACTTTCTTCTCCAAAGTATGTCATTCTATTCAGGTCTATAACAAACCCTGCTTGATGATCACCTTGTGGAAATCCCTCTTTGACTCCTAAAAATTCTGAAATTGCTTCATCATTTTCAAACCAATCTAGCGTTGGTTTTCCTTCTTGCCCCCAATCAATAAAGTGTGAATGAACTAGGGGTAAATCATTATTCCCTTCTTTAGTAGACTCTGATAACATGAAGACTTGAGTGTTTGACTGACTTTGTGTATCTTCATCCTATATAAGCCTTATTTGATTCCTTAATATTACACTTTCTGGTGGGCTAGAATCATGGAGTGATAAGAATTCATAGTCATGAGAGTCTATCTCACTTTCAATATATGTTTCATCATATGAGCTATCATCACTTATTTCTTCTTGTTCCTATCTTTGATTCTGTTATAGATTGACTGGTCTTCTTTGGATATTCGTTACCCTTCTTAAACCTGGTATAAGCCTTTGTAATCTTTCTTCATTTATTTCATTAGGTTGAGCCTGAGTGGCTTTTCATGGTAGAAGTAGTGAAAATAACCATGGGTGGGATTTGGGTGGTGGTGGTAAACCTGCATCTATTGCCACATTAGCCTGTACTATTGTGTCAATAACTGCATCATTTTATAACTTAGTGGTAGGTTCTTGCAAGAGTTGTCTCATGTCTTCTCCATCTAATTCTGCACTAGGTGATATAGGTACCTGATTACTTGTTTGAGATTAAGATGGGATCGCCTGTGTGGAAAAATTCCTTTGTGATATGAAATCTAATGGTTTTCTTGGTCAATTTAGAATATCAAGGGTACGTTGTCTTGCTTCTGTGATATGTTGTACATGCTTGTATCCCAATCCTTAAGTCCCTAGATTATCATTAGGAACAATAGGTTCTAGTCTTCCTTGTTTCTGTAACCCAAGGCCTATGGTACCATCATATCCATGTCTTTGGAGTATTTTGAATCCATTATCATACTGATCTATGTGTATTCTAGGTATTGTCATATGATCTTCTTCTCTATATATCCAATGGTTAACATCTTTGTTCAGGTATTCTTCTTGTAAGTCACCCCATCTAATGAAAGAGCATGAGTCTATGTATTTGACAATTTCTTTTCCTTTGTCCTATTTTTGTATTATAGTGTGAGGTTTCCCAAAGGACTTAGGAGAAAGAGATAACTATTTCCTAGTTAGAGTATTTGCAATATAATACTCTCCACAACCCATATCTTTGATTTGTAAGGAGGATGTTGTAGGCATTTCCTTTTTTGTTTTTGTGATCTTTAATGTTTCCAACTACATAGTGAGAGGTGTGGCCCGATTGATAGGTACTTGATTATCCATACTGTCTTTCAGATAATTGCAATGTTGAAATGGATTTGGATCACCCTTTATGGTGATTTCAATACAATTGTATGGGAATTTGACACATTGATGGAACGTGGATGTAATTGCTTGCATGGTGTGGATCCATGGGCGGCCCAATAACATGTTATATCCTAGCTCTTTGTCCAAGACTTGAAAAGCAACCTCTGTTGTTATTGGTCCTACTTGTATGGGTAATGTTACAAATCCTTTAGATGGACATTCTTCATCATCGTAAGCCTTGATATTTATCCTCTTGGAAGAATCAATGTGAAGTTCAGAATATCCTAGTGCTTTGACCAACTTTAAAGTACAAATGTTGAGACCGGCTCCCCCATCTATGTGTACTCTTCTGATTCTTATCTTATGAAGAAGTCTATCACTAGGAATATCTTGTTCTTTGAATGCAATACATGTGCCTTGTGTTAGATTTCCCACCATAGACTGGAAGGCATTTTCATCTATATCTTTGTTCACTATCAAATCTTAAAGTGCTTTGTCCAATATAGCTCTATGAGTGGGCAAAATTCACAATAGTTTAAATAATGATATATGTGCAGGATTTTTCTTAAGTTGGTCATCAACATTGTAATCTCCTACTACTGGTGGTTGATTTTGTGGTATTCCTTGTAAAGTTACCTTTGATCTGTGAGTAACTAGGGCACAGTCTCTGTCTCTGGGAGTTATGGTGATCATAGCAATTGTATCATTTGTATCATAGGCTATTTTATCAAGATTTATGTTAAATCCCTCTTCATAGTCTTTATGGGTATGTTTGACATCCATGATATGTTCTATGAGTTCATCTTCAAACCAACTTGAGTGAGATGGTTGATCATGCCCCTAGTCTCTAAGACAAAGATTTCTATCATCATCGTACTTCGGTGCTTCTAATATCATGAAAATTTGGTTATCATCTCTGTGAGTGTTTTGATATTGGTCATCTTGATCTAGTGTTTCTTGTGAATCATTGCTTGCTACATCTCCTAAGCTAATTGCATGAATAGTGTAGTCGTATGAGACCTTTGTGTAGTTAGTTGTATTGTCTTGGGTACCTGATGTGGTAGCTTTCCCCTTGTCATGCTTAACAAAAGGATCCTTAAAAATCGTATGATTTGTGTTTGCTAAGGTTTTATCGGCATCAATTGTGATGTCCCCTTGGTCTATCATATCTTGGACCAAGTTTTTCAATTTGTAGTAACTTGCAGTTTTGTGACCTTTAGTGCTATGATAATTGCAGAAATCATTATCATTTCACCATGTGGGTTTGAAAGGACCTGGTTCATACACTCTTACCTCAGGTAAAGTGATCATGTTTGTTTGTATTAACTTTTTGAGCACCGACTCAATAGGTTTTCCTAGAGGTGTGTAATTTCTTCTTGGAGTATTTACCTTTGGGTATCTTGTGTTTATTTTTTGTGTAGCATTTACATTTGTTGAGGTTGTGTTATTCCCTATATGTGGATTAGATGGCATACTCATTCCCAAAGATAAAATGGGTTGAGTTTTGTTTATTGTTCTGGCATCTACAATACCATCATTGGTCACATTTTTGTTTTTCGACCAAAAATTAGATTTGTCATTGTTGTTGGTATTGCCTTACTTAATAAGACCTTGTTCTACTAGTCCCTTCTCACATTTGAGCGCCTTTTCCTTGATTTCTTTGAATGTGGTTAAACATTGCATTTGTATCGGATATTTAATCTTAGGAATCAAATTTTCTGTGAAAATATCCACTTGCTTTGTTTATGGGATAACTGTCTTGCACCTCCTATAGAGAGCCCTCCATCGTTGTATGAAGGATGCAAATGTTTCATTCTCATATTTTTTAGTGGCACACAAGTCCATCAAAGTAACTGGGGTGTCAATGTTGTGCGAGAAGTTTTCAATAAATTGTTCAGCTAATTCTCCCCATGATGTGATGGTTGGTGGTAAATGTGAAAACCACTCTAAAGCTAGTCCTCCTAGACTATTAGGAAATAGTCTCATTAGATAAGTATCTTCTGAGGCAACCTCTATACACGCCATAAAAAATTCTTTGATATGATCTCTAGGATCACCCTTCCCTTGATATCTATAAAATTTGGGCATTTCAAAATGTTGTGGGAAAGGCGGCATGCATAATGTGTGATCAAATGGATAAGGACGTAAGTTCTGCATTGTGTAGCTCTTTTTATTGTTACCAATTTGCATGGTCATCATTTGTTGTTGTAAATTCTGTAGTTGTTGTGTCAGGATATCTATTTGTGTCAAAGGTATACCTTGCATTTGTGTATGTCCCACAAAAGGATTCATGGTTACATAACTAGGAGGTTGTTGGAAGGTACTGAGATTATAACCTTGTGTGTTGTGCTTTCCACTAGGTACTGTGAAATAGCTAATATGCGAACCCATGTTTGGTTGAGTTGTACTTGTTGAATTGGCAATACCTAGATTTGCATTTTGTTGACTATATGTGGATCCCATAGAATAGGAAACTAGAGGTTGGGTTGCACTTGTTGCTTGTGTTTGAATAGGTGTTGAGACACTTGATATTATCGGTATGCTCTGTGATGGTATACTAGCATTGATTGCCGAAGATGACACACTTGTTTGAAAGTTTGCATTTGTGTTGACATTTGTTTGGATAGGTACATTTTGAAGAAAATAGGAGGTCATTGCTTGTATTTGTGTCAAGGGTGGTGTTTGACTGTTATCTTGACCTAAAGTTTTTCCTGGTGGTAAAATCTTTGTGACATCAAAATCTTCAGGTAGTTTTGCCCCATTTTGTATTAACAACGAAAGATACTTGTCCCTATCGCTATGTATAAGTGCATCTAGGATCATGAGGACATGTGGGTCTTGTTGTGCGGATTCAATTTCTTCCTTTGTCAAATGTTGTTGTAATTCATTTATGGTTGAAATTGTCTATGTACCTGAGTGTTGACCTATTGACATGTCTAAATTCCAAGTAGGGCTTACAAACTATGTGTTGTTCGGGTCCATTATTCCTTTCACTTTTTGTGACCTTGTGATGAGCATCTAAAATTGCTTATATGAGGGCGTTTCTATGAAAGATGATGACTTAACCCTAGACTTGTAGACGTAAATGCAAGGCTACACTAGACTCTCTATTGAGGATTTTGACGTGAGACCTTTTGAGCATTCGTAGATTTCTCTAATGCAAGTTTCCATTTGTTGATGAAGTTGTTCAGCCTCAATCTCTCTATCAATTATATGGGAAATCCTAGACTCAATGTTTATCTCATGTATGACTCCTATATATTGAGGTGCACTTCTTCTGAAATCCCAAGCTAAGTTAGCTAGACCATCAATGATTTCTTGTTGACTGTCGTTTGGAACTAAATTAGGTTGCTTGAAGGGGAGCAAACCATCACCTGGGAGACCCATGAAGGCACATGCTATGAACCTATAACTGACAATGGACTTCGACATATATGAGGTCTAGATGAAGACATATATGATAATGTAGGACTACGTAACTAATATGGATGATAATGCAAAAGACTTAGGATGATAATGAGGATGTGATTAGGACTATGCAAAAGACGTAGGATGAAAATGAGGACATAAGTGGGACTATGAAAAAGATGTACGATGATAATGAGGACGTAAGTGGGACTATGCAAAAGACGTAGGATGATAATGAGGATGCGATTAGGAGTATGCCAAGGACTATGTAAAAGACTGCCTAGGGTCACAAGTATGTAAGGACTTTTGACTTTCGATTTCAAAATGGACTTTGTATTTTGTAACTTTGTGTGTAGGACAATGTTTTGTAGTTTTCCAAATCTGAGAACAATTGTTGGTAGGTATGTATAGCTGACTGACTCAATTTTTATACAATCTGAGAAAATCTGGAGATACATAGGATAGGGCCTGAAATAGCCCAAGGGACTGACTCAATACTAGTCTAGCACATCAATACATAAAAAAACATGAAATAAAATCTTAGGCTAGATAGTGGACACCATTCAGTGAGGCCCCCATAGAAAAATACCAAAACAAGATGGATAGATAGAGAGTCTGGCAACATTGGCTCCACTCCATGACACACACTTCTTAGGCATGCCAGTCTCTCTTACCCTGAAGATCCGAAGATCTTATCATTGAGGGATTTATGTCTCATAATGTAAGGTACATGAGGGGCATCTATGAGGTACAATCCGCACTCGCGGAACCACTGAATGTAGGATTTTTGGCAACTAAACTGGTTCTTAGTATTAGGTTTTGAGGGGTCCCGATCCAATGATGGATTCTCAAAGCAAGCCACTTAAGGCTTTAGTTGAACTTATCGGTGTAGGGAAGGCCCCCACATACATCGAATTCACTCAACACTCTAGCCACCTGACCAATATATTTATATAGCGGCTCAAAAAAGCCCCTCAAGAGTATGCTAGGAGAGATGATATCCCCAACACATCCCAATTCAAAGTACCTTTGTGGGGTGATGAAATCCCTAGTCAAAGATACCCCTCACCACATAGAATAAAAGAAAATTTGGATGTTGTTGTCACCTTCCTTCTTTCTCCCAAGACCCCAAAGGTGGGTGGAAAGTTAGTTAGTGCAATAGTAGGTCCACCCCAGACACAATAAAAAGTTCTTTACCTTAAGAAAATGAAAAGTGTTTTAATCTAATGCAGCCTGATTCATGTTCATTTTATAGCCCAAATTTAGGTGTTAGATACGCATTTGCATGTCTATTTTAAACACCAAATCTAAGTATGAAGGCATACATGTCAATTTTAACCATTTATTGATTTTAAGCACCAAAAACCAAGTGTGAGATGCATGCATGTCAATTTTAGCCAATGTTCATTTTAAGCACCAACAATGAAGTGTGAGATTATCCATGCATGTCTATTTTAACTATTGTTGATTTTAAGCACTAAAAATGAAGTGTGAAGTTATCCATGCATGTCCTTTTTAACTGTTGTTGATTTTAAGCACTAAAAATGAAATGTGAAGTGTGCATGCAAAAAATACTAATCTAATCCTCTTTGAAAATCCGCCACAAGCTGTAAACAAAAGATTAGTAGTGAAACCAAACTAATAGAAAATAGAAACTCAAAACTTGACAAAGGCAAATGTGTAATTTTACCTGTGCAATTGTGTGATACTTACAAAGCGAATGCGTGAATCTGATAGAGTGAATTCGTAAATCTGACCAACCAAATGTGTGATGATATCTGGTCAATTGCATAGCACTAATAGGTCGATTGCATGACAGAAGGCAGACAACAACAAAAGTTTAAAAAATAAGAAAAAAAAAGAAAGCTAAACCCGATCAAGAACCTACAAAACCAATTGTGAAGCCCTAGCCAAATGCCTCATCATCCATTCAATATTGATTAGATCATATTTAACTGTATAAGAAAGAATTAGGCTATTATATCTATCTAAGGCTAGTTGCTCTTCCAAATCCTACATCAATTTTTCTACTTGGAGAACCTTTTGATAGCGTTTGGCTTCTCTTCTTTGTTCTTTTGTCCTTCTTGCACTTGAAATCCTAAACTGTACTTTTCTTTCCATAAACTGTATCAATCAAATCATAAAAATAAAAGAAATTTGATCCCGGATTAACCAAATTTAAGACAGAATTAAACAGAATAGATAACAGACTGAAGAAAAAATTAAAAAATAAAGCTTCCTACGAATGCGTGATTTAGAAAGGGCAATTGCAGAATCTGGACAAGGCGATTGTGTGACCCTGTCAGAACGAATGTGTGACCCCAAAGGGTTGAATGCATGATGTTGTCTATGTGATTGCATGATGATGAATGCTCGATTGTGTGATGGAAAAATCTTTTCTCAAAATTTGTGCAACTTGCAAAAAAAATGAAAAATCCGCACAATCTACAAAAATCACATAGAAAAATAATGAAGGTTAAATCGCTATTAGTTCACGTTGGGTTCACCAAAATGTCTATGTGTAAAATTCATCTTAAAAACAAGTAATCAATTAGAAGCAAAAGGGAAATCATGAATCCCTATCCTAACCAAAGAATCTAACAAATAAGACAATGAAATAACACAATCAAGCAAATAGGAATTAAAATAATCAAATCAAATCAAAACTCCCTATCCCAAGATTGCATATTGCTTCCATTTCTCTTCTCCTCTTCGTGGTATGATGGCTCTTAGATATTGCGCTAGTAACCCACAAGTGACACAAAGATTCAAAGTTCGTGATTGTTGAAAATGGAGATTGGATGCTCAATTTTCAGAAAATTGGAGAAGATTGATTGAAAGGTGGAACAAATTGATCAAGAGGTGGAACTCAAGTGAGTTCACATGAAAATTGATAGTTGAACTGCTGATTGTAGGAGTGGAACTCAATAGATTGAATAGATTAATTGAGTCAACTAATTGAGAAAAAGCTAATTGAGGAAGAAAAAAGAATGGTTGGAGGAAATAAAGAGGATGACAAAGAAAGCTTAATTTAGAAAAAGCTAACTGAAAGATGAAAATAGAAGTTGAAGAGATAAATGATTTAATTAATTAATTAATTGATTAAATGATTTAATTAATTAATTAATTGATTAAATGATTTAATTAATTAATTAATTGATTAAATGATTTAATTAATTAATTAATTGATTAAATGATTTAATTAATTAATTAATTGATTAAATTAATTAATTTAGCATGTGCTTGAATTTAGATTTAGATTTTCAATTTAATCTTTGCATGAGATTTTAATTCAAATAATTGAATTTATTAATTCAATTTAGCATTTGAATATATTTAGAACTTGACTTTGATTTACAATTCGGTTTTTGAAATCATGCACATATATTTGAATCTGGAAGAATTTAGAAGAAATAATTAAATGAATTTAGAATTTGGGGATTTGGAAATGGAAGAATTAATTAGTTAATTAAGTAATTTAAAGAAACTATTTATTATTTAGAAATGGAATTTAATTAAATAATAAAGATTATTTAAATTGGGGAATTAACCATAATTAATTAAATAATTAATATTTAATTAATATTTAGAAAATGATTAAAATGATTAAATGATGATAGAATAGGAAAATAGAATAATTAATAAGATGATGAGGAAATATGAAATTATAAGAAATAGATTAATTAAATTAACGAAATAATAAAGATTATTTAATCAATTAGAGGAATAATTAGTACATGATCAATGAGACATTTTTAGGTGTCTACACTTACTATTCATCATTATTCATCACTATCATCAATCCTAACAATTGGTATCAGAGCCTGGTCATCTATTTTCAAAAGCCTAACAACTTGAGGGAGATTTTGACACCGGTACAGATGGAAAACTTGAGAAAGCAATTAGAAACAACTCTTGCAGACTTTGATGTAGAAAAGTTGAAGAATATCAAACTTGAAGATGACCTGAGGACTGCATAGGAATTCATTCAAGGACTTCAAGAAAATCTCAATATTGCTAGAAATAAAAGAAGAGAACTTCATGAGAAGATGCAGAGTGATGATGATGAAAAGGAAACTCTTAATGACCTTGTGAACAAGTTGAGGCAAGAAAACAGTGCTATGAGGAATGAGATGCAAGATATGACTATGAGATTTTGTAAAGAAATTGAAGATAGAAAGAAGAATGAAGATGACTTGACTAGGAGACTCAATGATGCTGGAAATGAAAATACAAGACTCAGTCATGAAAATGATATGTTGAAGACAGATTTGATGCACATACAAAATGACAAAACTAAACTTATGAGACAAAAGGGAATATTGGAAAATGAATTGGCTATTTCAAATCAACACAAAGATAAATTCAAGAAAATCTCAGAAGAACTTGATAAGCTGAAAAATTAGAAACCTAATGGAGACACTAATGGACTTGGATTTGAAGTTGGTGAAAGCTCCAGTACTGCAAACAATCACGATCACAGTAAACCAGTAAGACAACCTAATGCTTACAAATTTAATGAGAAATGCTTTAACTATAACAAGTATGGTCATAGAGAAAATGAGTGTATATCTAGAAACTATCAAAACATTAATGCACCCACTGATCAATGTTCCAAATGCAACAAAATTGGTCATAATTCAGAAAACCATAGAATGAATGTAGGATGTTATGTTTGTGGAAGATTTGGACACTTATCTAATCAATGCAGAACACATACCGGCATAGGATATGGAAAGGCTATTTAGAAGAGCAATGTGACTTGTTATGCTTGAAACAAGATTGGACATATGGCAAAATTTTGTAGAAGTAAGGCATCACTGACAAATAATAAAGGACCCAATTTGAAAGGCAAAGAGAAGGAAGATGAGGTAAAGAAAGAATTTTCAAAACAGTGGATTAGAAAGAGAGATTAGAATGTTGATGAGACTATTCCTTCACTGGTAGAACATAGTATTGCTCCATAAGTAGGAGATTCTTCATCCAACTGAACTAAAACCTTTTGGGGGTATAACAACAAGTTAAAAATCATACAAGTTTACCCTCGGTTGATGGTAAGAAGATGAACTTCTTCCTTACCGGCAAATGTGTTAAGTTTCACTTAACTGACATGCATTTATTGTGGCTTTTGAAGGAAAAGACATTATAAATTAGTGTTTTTCCCTCTTTTTCATTCACTGAGTATTCAAATTTCCTAAGAGCATGAAAAACCCGAGAAAAGGCATCCTTAGCAAGAAGTGATGCAAGATCTTTCAAGCATCCAAACCTATCAGGCAAATTAAGGTATTTATCAATGGCTTCCTCCTCTGCTCTAGAATTCATTGCAAACCCTACTATTATATAAGTGGTTAAACGCCTTAGGCCAATTTTCAAAATTATCCCCAAGGTAGCGAAACAAGATGATACCCTAGGAGCATTTTCAAAAATCCCTAAAGGAGTTGCATATGCAGAAGACCCTATAATTTACATACATTACTACATTGAGGAATTAAGTTATGAGGAAATCATGAAAATGTACAAAAATATTATCTGTGATGATAGTGGAGTTGTGAAACCTGAACATATGGTTATTGAGACCCTAGGTTTTGTGGAAATCCTTGACATCCCAAAATTTCCTAAGGAAGTTGTAAGGATTGTGCTTAGTAGAGTTCCTAGTGAATTCTTTTGGCTTGACTCCATTCATAAAATCACTAAGGAAGCAGTTAGGGTAGTGACTGGCTTACCATCCACCGGTAGTAGGCCAAATAAAACTAAGAAAGTTTCAAATAACATAGTGATGACTTTAATAGGTGCAACTTATGAGAGCAGATCCCTAAGAGTTAATAATGTAAAGGATGAGAATGTTAGATTCATTAGCATGATATTAGGATACAAAACCACACATGCTAACCGACTGAACTCAGTTTCTAGTCTATGTATTAAAAATGCATATGATATGGTTAATAGTGATGCTAAGATAGATGTATGTGAGTGGTTGAAAGATGAGTTGATTGACAATCTAAAGAAAATAAAAGGAGATAAGAAAGGTACTTTCCATTTTGGCAATCTTCTTGTATGCTTAATGCTATATCTTACAAAAGAGGTTCCCAGTATAGGCAAGAAAGACTTTGGTTATGACATACCGGTAGGGAAACAACTATTAGATATATTCACCAATATGGGGACAGACAAAGACAACAAAATAACAAAGTATTTACAAGCCTTTAAGGTAAAAATGAAAACAAGGGAGAGATTACCACAAAGCATTGTAGACAAGTATCATAAAGAAATTTGTTTTGTGATCAAGAAAGATGAGATATGGAGGGAAGAAGTTCTTCCTAGAACTATTTGGGTAACAAAAATGGGATATGAGGTTGATGTGAACATATTTGAAACATATGCCAAAGCCCTACTTGAAGCCCCTAGAGAACCGGAAGAAAAAGTTTTTGGTAATGCTGAGACTATAGAAAGTGGTGTACAAACACTAAAATAGAGGAAGACAAGAGAGAAATACATTAGAAGTGCAACCAAGTAGGTCAAAGAGATAAAGGAAAACATAATGAATATCACTAGTATCAAGGAGAGTAGCTAAGAAGGGTTACAACTAGAAGCTCATCTCTCACTGGTTGAAACTTCATCAGATAGTGAAATCCTTGTAGAGGATAAAAGAGTAAATAGGAAGAGAAAACCTTCACTGGTACCCTCTCCTACACCTAAGAAGGAAAGAAAGAAACAATAGGTAGTGAGGCCACCAGCTAAGAAGCTGACACCTAGAAAGAAAAAGGAAAAATAGGTCATTCCTCCACTTGACAATCTATTAAATGAGATAACAGGTGATGGAAATTTATCTAATATAAGCAAGTTATATGATACATTTACCAATGAGGAGAAAGAAAGTGTTGAAAATAGAATTATCTTACATATTGATATTTATAAGAAAGTTTTAATAGAGGTTGTAGATGATTTGCCTAGTGATCTATATAGGTGGTTAGATGCTAAAAGGTTAGCTATTATGGGAATTGACAAGAAAATAAAGATTGAGAAATTTCTAGTCGTACATCTAGTAAAATCAGTTGAACAAATTGATGAATTGATCAATGAAGCTAATAGAATAGTCTTTGCTAGTGGAAACCAACATGTAAGTCTAATGGCCGGCAAGGTTAATGAAATCTCAGAAGAGATAGCAGATAAATGGGACATATTCTTTGTTGAGAAAGAGGAACAAGAAGAATTAAAAAGACCTAAACCTTCAAGGTATACAAAAAGGATAGAGACAAGGGAAAAGTAAAGGCAGGTGGACTACCTAATATAAAAGTGGTAGATAATCTACCATCACCTTTAGTTACTCCACCAATACTAACTGATAATTCATCAGCTTCGGAGAATGTGGAAACACCACATGAGGACACAAACCCTGAGTCTAAAATCTTGTATACTACAAACATAGATACTTAGGAGGTAAATATTGTAGTTTACAAAGAAAACATTGAGGAAAAGAAAAATGATTTTTCTACTGAGCAACCAGCTGACAATGTTGAGGTTGGATCATAGGGAGAACATGTTGAGGTTGAGACACAAGTTAAACATGCAGAGCATATAGTGGAACACATTGAGATTAGGGTTAGTGAAATGGTTACTAACAATACTATCAATGCAAGCACTAAAAAACCAATAGACACAGAGATACCGGTTACTGAGAATACAGATAAACTAATTGAGATATCGGTAGTGGATAATGGAGAGGCACAGATAGAGAAACCGATAGTAGATACCACTAAAAAACCATCAGAAAACCTGATAGATAACACTATGAAATAGGTTGAGAAATAGGTACACACAGGGATAGTGCCACCAACATCTACTAAGAAGCCTAAACCTTTGCTAATAGAAATGCAAACACAAAATGACCCTCTAGAGGTCGAGACAAGCAAAGTAATTGCTCCTACTAGAAGCACTGAAATTGTTAAGGTAATTGGATAGTCATCCAGTACTTCTATGACAGAATTCAGACCCACAAATGTGATTGAAGTACTCTTAGATTCTATTAAGAAAATTACTGATTGTAATGCATTGGCTTATAAGGCTATAGATGACACAATACCCATTCTTAAATTGACTGCACCCAAGTGCAATGTAGATAATAAGGATTCTTTGAGTTAGTTAGACACATTGTCTAAATACATAACTGACAATATACTGACTATAGACCAAATAAATGAAGAGACATTTAAGGAGAAAATGGACAAGGAAAAGAGAAATTCTTTGGAGAAACAATAAAGAAATGCATAGAACATATTGATACCCTTTTACCGACACTGAATAAAACAATTTTGGAGTTCATGGAACTGTACAGAGACACTTGTAAGACAAATCTTCTGACAGTGGATATTGATAAGGAAATCATCAAAGTGCAAAAGGAAATTGATGACATAGATGACAATATCATTGGTTCATCTGAACCAATATCAATTATTGAGCAAGAAATTGTTGGATTTGAGGAGAAGTTGGAAAAGTTAGAGAAGGAGAAGGAAAGAATAAAAGGAAAAGAAAAAGAGCTTAAGTGCAAATTTAGTCCAAAGTTAGACATCCTCATCTCTCCAAGGAAAGAGATCTTGAGGCACTTATTCAAGGACAAAAGACACCGGAAGAGAAAATGCATCATCTCACTGGTACTATTCAAAGAAGAGAGGCAACGTTGAAGGATAGAAACTAGTTTACTCAGAGTTTGAACATGGTATTAGCAGACCTATTCCAGATTGTAACCAATTGGTTACAAGGTTCTAGCTGAAAACTGCACTCATTTGACAATTTTTGAAAACCTTTGTCATTGATTTAAAAGGGGGAGTAGTAGAAATGAGAAAAATAACTTGCAAAAGAGATCATCTACTCAGGGGGAGCACACAGTTTTGGTAAGATATTTGGACTTCAATTTTTTGATACATAATTTTGGATTTTTCTCATGAGTGTTGCCATCAATGCCAAAGGGGGAGATTGTTGGAATTGCACACTCTAATGGTAGTTAAAGGTGATTGAAGGTGTTGTCATTTATGGCAACCTTGCAATCTTATGGCACCATAAGGCACTGGCACTGAAAGAATCTACACTGGTAGATAGTTCGCCGACAACAACAATAATGTTTACCAACACCCTAGGTAATAGGATTTTGATTATTATATTTTGTATTTAATTGTAATATGTTTTTGTAAGCCGACATGGCATATTGTAATAAGACTCATATATAAGTATGAGATCTTCTAGATCATTTTGGATATAAATGATAGAGGATAAACATGATGGATATGTAGAGACAATTGTAAGGTAGATTTTGTATAAGGGTTTATGGTTATTGTATGAGCTTAAACCAGTATTGAACCTGGCATAGCAGATGCTTTTTGTAGTAGTACATTATATTGGATTCTCATAATCCATTTTTGTAAGTCAGTGAGACTTTGTTATGTATTTGAGTAGTGAGCTCTAGGCAGTTGGCCTTCCTGCATGTGCAGGCACATTATTATAAGTAATATCCATTCATTGGATAGTGAGTGAATATTGTGGGTCACAAATCCCATCGAGGTTTTTCCCACACTAGGTTTCCTCGCCAAATATCTTTTGTTATGGTGTGCTTTCTATGTTTTCTTTATTGTTCATATTTACTGCATTAATTATTGTTTACTAATACATTGTTTTGGAATACAAAATACTTAATAAGGTCAAAAAATTTGTTAACCGATTAGATACTGATTCACCCCCCACTCTCAATATCTTTGGGACTATCATCAATCCTAATAAATCAAGGAGATAGTTTGTGAAATCAAGAGTGTTGGTGGTAAAGTGGAGGATGCTAGAGTGGTTAGTAACGTGCTGAGAACCCTTCTACCAGTCTATGATATCCGAGTTGTAGCCATTTAGGAGCTAAAGTCTATTGATAAAACTAAGGTAACTCTTGACTCCATCATTGGTAAACTTACTGCATTTGAATTAAATGGTTATGATGGTAGTGCTCAGAAATCTGAATCTATATTTAGAACTTTAGTTTCTAACTCAGCTATGAGGAAAAGTAGAGATGTTAGTCATAGCTATGAATCTAGCTCCAGGAGAGAAGTTGATGATGAAGATAGTCTGATTGATCTTGAAGCATTGTTGGCCAAGTGGTTGCCCAGAAGTACCAGTTAGTATAGAGGTAAATTACCTTTGAAATGTTTTGCATGTAACAATATTGGACACATTGCAGCTAAATTTCCTAATGGTGAAAATGAGCACATGCATGAGAAGTACAATAAGTACAAAGGAAAAGAAAAAAGATAAAATCATATTACCCCTAAAGGTGCATTAGAGAAAGAAGATGAAATCATAATACATTTCCTTAATTCTCTCTCCCCTAATGATCCTATGGAATAGATTGTTTAGACACATGTAATGATTTTCTCCCTCCTAAGGATAAAGAATTAATAAACAATGTTATCCCTTCTCCTGAAATTGGCAATAATAATGACATCTTTGTGCAAGATGTTCCTTTCAATGATCTCACTATTTGGGATGAACCATTAGAAGAAGGTTTTGATTATTCTCTACCCCATGATAGAACCCTAGCCAAAAGGGATGAAATCATGATTGATAACTCCCTTGATAGCATCTCACCTTCAATGAATCTCAATCATTCTCCCTCTAAAAATAAAGCATCTCCCTCTCCTCAACTTGGTTCTACTGATAAGGATACCCTAGTTCATGATAAGATTGTTGATATCTCTTTCAAATGTCTCCCTCTCAAAGGTGAGACTTTAAAGAGTAATGTTGGTCCTTCTCCTAGAGAGTTTATTCACCATGTAGATCCTTTGGTGATAGAGGATGATATTCCCTTTCCTACTAATACGTTTCCTCCTAAAACATCAATGCCTACTTCTAGTCTCCCTCCTAAAATTGGTCTTATCCATGATAATATTTTATTGCAAGAAGAGAGTATCAACAATTCTTCCAACAATCTTGTTCATTCTTCTTCTAAGGACACCTTTGATATTCCTAAACCATCCTTAATTAATTTGATACATGTGAATGAAACACCTAATAAACCCCTCTTCATAGTTCAAGGTGCTTGTCCTTCTCAAAATTTCCAATGTAAGCCTATCTTAGTGGTTCAAGGTGGTTATGCTAATGATTCTTTTTATACTCCTAAGAAACCTATTCTCGCTGTGCAAGGTGTTTATCCTACTAAGATCCCTTATGAGTATGCTAAGAAAATTACTAGATAGAGTTATAATACGGTTGCTCATACCTACAACACAAGAAATAATAGGCAACCTAGTCCTCCTCCTATTATCCCAACTTCACTCCTTCCCTCTTAACCTATTCTTCCTCAAGTACCTCATATATCACAAACTCTTAGTAAGGAGTATGATCTTATTGAACAACTTAAAGCTACTCCTGCCAAGATTTCTATTTGGGATTTGTTTCAAACTTCACTTTCTTATCATGGGATGTTACAAGACACTTTGAAAAACTTAGATGTCCCACCCATAGTGACACCTAATAACATAACTACTTTGATTGATACTATGAACAAACCCAAAGCTCAAATTTTATTCACACAAGATGAGTTGCCTTCTCGTGAAATTCAACATCAATATGATACTCTTATAATTGTGGTTATTATCCATGACAGTTCTATAAAATGAACCCTTGTGGACAATGGATCTAGCCTTAATGTTTGTGGTGTAGACTTATTGGATAAGATTAAAGTGGATAGTTCTCTCATCGAACCTACTTCTCTTACTATTCAAGGCTTTGATAATGTTTCTAAACAATGTCTAGGTGTCATAACCTTGCCTATTAGGGTAGGTCCTATTGTGTTACCTACACCTATTCATGTTATGCCTGGTATTTTAACATATAACCTTCTATTAGGGAGACCTTGGATTCATAGCATGCAAGTTGTCCCCTCAACTTTGCATAGGCATGTCAAGTTCATTTATAACAATAAGACATATACCTTGTTAGCTACCAAACCCCAAGAACCATTAAAATATGGATCTTCTTGTTCAAGTACTTCCTATTCTTCTCTCAATCCTCCTACTTCTTCAAGTACATCTACTTCCTTTAATGATCTTGTTCCTTCTAGTACTCTTGACTCTTATACTCAATCAGAATCTCCTCCCAAGGTTATCTTTTCTCCCAAAGGAGTTCTCTCAAATGATGATTGGGGATCTCTAGAATTTAACCCTACTTTTGTAGGAGAGTATAGAGTATCTTGGAAAGGATATAAGTCTGATAAGGAGATATCTAAGGAGTAACCTAAAAAGAAACCCATTTTGTCTAAACAACTAAGTAACCACTTTGTGGCTACTTCTAATTCAAATAATTTTTAAAATCCTTCCTCTAATTCATATAGCACTGAGACCTATGAGGCGCAACCACCAACCATCTCTTTCTGATTTGGCATCCCTTTATGGTCCTGGTTTTCACATTTTAGCTCAGAGTGGTGATGGTTGTGGCACATATGAACACGAAATTAAAGTTCCTTTAGAACATAATACACATGAAGCTTTATTTGGACTTGGATATAATCCTTATAAGCCCACCAAAGAATCTAAAAGACCATCTCTCAATGTGAATGCTATATTTAGTAGTGATGATGACCTCACCTCAATTAAATCATCTTCTACTTCTTCCAACACTCATCCTCCTCATAAGGAAATCTTTGTGATGAATAAATCTCTTTATAATCTCCTCAAAAGATTTCTAATCCTACATATGAAACTTTATCTTCTAGTCATTCTAAAATCCCTTCTTATAGGAATAAGGCTCTAAAGAATTACACTTATGGGTGAACTCACAACAATGGTTCCCACTTTTTTGCCAACTTTCACACTGAGATGAACATCCTAAAAATAATCTTCACTTTCTAACACCTATAAATTTTAAACCATTAAGAATTTGAAGATGATGTAAATTAGTGATTTGTAACATCTCATCTGCAGATTCTAAATATACTTTTTTCAATTTTTTTTGAAGATTTAAAAAAAAAAAAAAATTCTCCCTCGAAAAGTAGTTTTTTTACAACAAACAACATTTTTTAATAGTGATGTGCCTCCCGAAACACATAACTTTTTTTGTATAAATGATAAAAACTTAATTATTTTGAATTTTGGTTTGTAACATCAATATCTAGGGCATGAAATTTGTTTGGTAGTGATATGTTGAATATTTTTCATTTTATTGAGTTTTGATGTTGGACTAATTATATTTCAGACATAGGTGTACGTTTGAACACATAACTTGTTCTATATATATCAAAATTCAATTTATTTATTTTTTTAGAAAGAAGACATCAATACCTAGGGCATAGATATTTTTTAGAATTTTTTGGAATTGGTTTACTATTTTTCCCAATGCGTTGAACAGAGAAGTTCATCTTTGGTGAAAGACCTATATTTAGTAAAATTTAAAATACAAGATCATAATAAACTCACAATGTAATAAAATTATAGTTGTTGGAAAGATTTCTTCAAGCAATACCATCCTATTTTTTTGAGTTGTCAAAATTCTTTCATTTGAGCCTTGAAATAGAGGTTTGAATGCCAAAATTCTGCATAGAATTGAAGAGTTTAGGGTAGAGAAGCATAGAAACAGGGTTTGAATGAACCCCCCTACATTCATTTTATAATGGTTAAAAAATAGTTAAAATGGGTTCGCTCAAAGGGGGGTTTGAGCGAACCCCATAAAATATTAATAAAATGGGGGTTCGAGTGAAGCCCAATGATGTCACATGTATAATCAAAGTTGGGGGTTCACTTGAACCATAAAGGTTAGTTTGCTCGAATGCCCATAGTATGAACAAACACCCTTAGAATTTGTTTTCCCCTTATCCCTCTCCTAAGATTTCTTTTGTGCAAGAAAAGTATGACTTAGTGGACTATTCTTCTCCTATAAACTTCTCTCTTTCTAAAGACTTTTTAACAATCATCATCTTATACATGTTTTTAATCTCACTTATAGTAGAGAATTTAACATGTCATATTCAAATACCTCATTCAATCTATCATTTCTTTAAATAAAATTAATGACTATTATGTTGTTCATCACTATGTGACATTGGAAGCTCACTTACTAGGGGCTCATTGTCGTTCATGATGGTACAATTTCACATGAAATCATACTTTTGGAAGCAACATAATAGCCTATTTCTATCTTATCTCTTCTCCCTATATATGGGGGCAAGAGTGATTTCAAACATCTCTTGTTCTTAAGATTAAAATTTCCCCTTTGTGACGCAGTGTCATCTATAAGGATTTCTTATTTATTGTAGAGGTGTATTCATATTTGAATTCATTCTATCATATTGGAACAAGCATCCCTAATGGGGATCTTTAGTACATATCCTTAATTGGGACCTCCTCCTTGGTGTTGGAAGAATTTGATCATTCATCAATTTCTTTTCTTCATTGAGTAGTATCATTTATAATGAACCCTTCTATTGTAGACATGTGCATATCCTTAATGAGAATCTCTTGCCTTCTTTTAAAAGAGTGTTGTTATAAATAATATCTCTTTGATGTCATCTCAGTCCTCTACTCTTTTCAAAAATATTGCATTCATTCATTCTAGAAGATATTATATTTGTCTATGACAACTCCTCTTGAAGGTAGATATCTTTTGAACAAATATCTCTTCTCCTTGAAGGATCTCCTTTACACTTATATAGAAAGATATCTCTTTTCAACTATCTTATCCTTGCTTAAAGAGTATTCCCTCTCTTGCTTGGATTTATGACATTGTTTCATGATGAATATCTTCTTGGTGTCAAAGGTAGGTATCCTTGTTCTACTTTCCTTAAGATATCAAGATTAAACTATGTTGACATCTTAAGAGGGGGACACCCACGCTGCTCCTTTTGTACTATATTTCTCTTCTTCACTGTATCTCTTGAACAATGGGTCATTCTTGAAACTAGAGAATAGACTCTTAGAGAGAGGTGACATTACTTATGTAGGGTGATTATTCTCGAAACTAGAGAATAGACTCTTAGAGCGAGATGTCACACCATCCTTATACATCTTATATAGGTTGTAGCATACTCGGGCATAGACTCCTATGAGGCACTTCAAACCTCACTCGCACACACATGGATGAGGTTGAGTAGAACTAATGGTGTTCTCAATCTCCTCCCTTACATGGATCACCCAGATAGACTTTGGGGGCTAGTTTTCCATGTTCTTCTCTCCATGGATCACCTAGTTTTAGGGGAGAGATGTCCATGGTTCATTTTCTCTTCTAATGGATCACCAAAGTGTGTATTCATGCTTTCTATCTCTTCTTCCTTCTCTTTGCATTTATTTCCATTTAAATCTTTCATCTTGTGTTAGAGAGCTCTCAAATCCTCACACTCTTTGTTGTGTTGGAATTGAGGCTTAGTTCTCTTTCTTACCAAATGATTCTCCATTAGTTTTTGATCTTGTATCAAATATTCTTATGGGCATTTGTAATCAATCTTCTTTCATAATTTGATGTGGTAAACATGATACCCCGTTTCAACTCACTAAAGTTAGCAAGGCGAAATAGGGGGGGCATATAGCTACCCTCAAATTTTCATCACCTTCCTTAGTAAGAATTTAGGTGATTTGTGATTTTGTCTAACATGTGGTTTTGTAGGGTGCTATTCCTAACTGTGGACTACAGATGTCACTGGGGGCTTCATCTGACAACTTGTGGATATATCATTTTTCATGAATGTTTACTTTTATTTAATTTAACTTGCATATGAATGTAGTGTCATATGACAAATAAAGTGTGTAGTGTCAAAAATTGTACACCCTTGCTAGCATGGTATAATTTCACACATAGGTTAGCACCCGCCTTAGTGTGTCTTGCATCTTGCATTTCTAATTTCCCTTTAAGAATTTAATTAATTAATTTAATTAAATCTAAAGTCATATTTCATCACTTAATACATTATAAAGTTGGTCCCTTTACCATAAGCGTGCCCCTTTTCATTTTATTCCTTCAATAAATCATTTAATCGTAAACCCTAATTATGTCCTATTAAAACCTTTAAGGCCCGATTTTGCATATCAAAACACCTCAAAATCAGTTGTAACTTTGGGATTCACTCTAATATCATCATATCTAATAGCCCTAAAAATTTGGTGAAAATTTGGTTGGATCGTGGAGGGAGTGCACATGGTGTTAGACAACTTAGATAACTAGAGGGCAACTGAGAGGGGGGGGGGAGGTGAATCAGTTGTCATCGGATTATAGAACTTTAAGAATTTAAATCCTTATTACTAGAACACAAAAACTTAATACCGGAATGCATAAACCAAATAACAAAATGATTGATAAAGCATTTAAACATAAACATTATTCACAGAACACATACTATCCATCCAAAACACATGACACCAAGATTTGTACGTGGAAAACCCGGTAAAGGGAAAAACCACAATGGGAAACCTACCCATAGTTAGATAATACTTTTGCAGTAAGTATGTGATTACAATATGAGGGGCCTGCACATGCAGGAAGGCCAGCAACCTAGAGTGCACTGCTCATCACAAAAAGGAGCCTCACTGACTACATAAACATTGGACTACAATCTGGAAAAAAGAGTGAACTGCAAGTATAGCATCTCCTATGTCTGAGTATAGTTCTAGTTAAGCTCAATACCAGAGGCCTTAAACCTCTCTTACAAAGCCAATTTGATCACCTATGATTGACCAAACCTTTTTCATATGATTACAACATTATTCACACACAGATCATCCCATAACTTTGATCTATCAACCTATATGATCTACAAAGAGATATTACATCATATTTATGCCAACCTGGGACCTAAACAATTAGGTTGGCCAACTAAAAGATAATATAATAAATTTATAACATAAACCCATAATCAGATGATCAACCAAGTTGGCTTAGGTCAAAAACAATGTAAACCAATCATTAAATCCTGTCGATAATGCATCAAGAACATCCTCCAACACGTTACAGAAACCGGTCCATAACCTAGATAACACCATACCCAAAATAGGTCACCATAAACCAAATCCAACACCACTGATGAACTAGAACATGAACAATATAACCAATAGCATCCTAAAAGCCATCTAGAAGCCACATCAACACCACTTATAATGTGCATCAAAATATCTTCACCAAAGCTTTGTCAGTAAAACTCTTACTGGTGACCAAAAGGCTTACTAGAACAAATGATAGCTCCTGAGTGATCAAAACCTGAACCAATTGATTGTGATACACATCTGAATAGCATGAAAGATATATCCAAACCAATTCCACAAACCAAAACATATCGGATCCTACCAAATCAATATCATAATCAACCACTCTATCGGAACCAATCAGAAACTGGTAAACAACCAAAAAAATCAGTGTTGCCATCAATGATAAAACATCAATGCAACACATAATCAATTCCAAATTACCAACAATCTCCCCCTTTTCCATTAATGGAAACATTAGATGTGAGAAACATCCAAGTGCCAAAAAATGGCAAACAAGTCTCTGCCAATGGAAGACAACCAACAATCTCTGACAAAATGATATATCAATGAAGTTCTGAACCAAAGTCCCTTTTGATTGATATTCTGTTAAGCTATGTTTTTCACATATATCTCTCCACCTTTGACTTCAATGCAAAATATATAGAATAAAACATCTAATAAAGATCATAAATCCTTTGAAACATACAATTGACTACTCCCCCTGAGTAGCAACATGACCACATCAATCCAGAATGAGTAATAACTTTGATAATGCATACCAGACTGATGCCAATTAACATCACTTAGGTCTCTACTTGAGGGGTAGAAACCCCCAATTTGTCTCTGAAGTACTTAAATGATTCTTTAGGCAAAGGTTTAGTGAAAATGTTTGTAATCTTCTCTTTAGTGTTCACATAAACTAGTTTGACTTCATTTGCTTCCACCTTCTCCTTCAAAAAGTTGTACTTGATAGATATGTTCTTTGTCTTAGAATGAAATACCAAATTCTTTGATATATCAATAGTAGCAGAGTTATCACAATGAATAACTACTGATTCATTAAAATCCACCTTTATATCCTTCAACATTTACTTCATCCATAGAACTTGTGTACAGTTAGTAGCAGCAACAACATACTCAACTTCAATAGTAGATAAAGAAGTGCATGCCTGCTTCTTGCTGATTGATGAAACAAGTTTCTTTCCAAGAAAGAAATCTCCACTATATGTTCTCTTCCAGTCATCAACATCTCCAGCCCAATCTGCATCTATATATGCACATAGTGTAAAATCATCTTTTTTAGGATACCACAAACCATATTCAGTTGTTCCCTGCAAATACCTAAAAATCCTTTTCACTGCACTCTCATGATTTTCTCTAGGATCACTCTGATAACTTGACACAATATAAACTGCAGTCATTATATCCGGTCTAGTCTGAGTCAGATCTAACAAACCACCAATCATAGATTTGAATCTAGTAGAATTTACCGATGTAGATGCATCTTTCTTTGTCAAATTCTCACTTGTAACCATAGGAGTACTTTTTGATTTACAATTTTCCATACCAAATTTCTTAAATAGCTCTCTAGCATACTTAGTTTGATAGATGAAAATACCTTTATCAGTTTGAGGAATCTGCAAACTTAAGAAAAATATCATCTCCCCAATCATAGACATCTCTATTACATTCTTCATATTATTAGAGAATTTCATACACTTATCTTCACCTCCATAAATGATATCATCAACAAAGACCTCAATCATCAATATGTAATCATCAGTGATCTTATAATATAAATTACTACCAGCATTACCTTTAGTGAAATAAAGCTTCAAAATATATTTATCCACTCTTGCATACCAAGCTCTAGGGGCTTGTTTCAATCCATATAAATCTTTCCTTGACCTGCAAACCATATTTTTTTCATCTGAAAGTGAAAATCCATTAGGTTGCTCAATATAAACTTCCTCTTGAAGATCTCCATTCAAAAATGCATACTTAACACCCATTTGATAAACCTTGTAATTCTTATAACCATCATAAGAAATAAATAATCTCACAACTTCAATCCTAGCTACCGATGCAAAGGTTTCACCATAGTCAATTCCTTCCTTCTGAGAATATCCTTTACAAACCAATCTAGCTTTATTCCTCACAACTTGTCCATCCTCATTCAATTTATTCCTGAAACTCCATTTAGTTCCAATAACATTCTTATTTATAGGTCAGGGAACTAAAGTCCATGTGTTATTCTTTTCTATATGATCTAATTCTTCTTCCATAGCTTTCATCGAATATTCATCTTTATAAGATTCAATTACTGATGTTGGTTCAACTTGAGAAATAAAACATACCTCATCAACTGCCAACCTTCTTCTTGTCATCACTCCTTTTATTTTGTCTCCAATGATCTGATCTTCATAATAATTCAATCTTACATACCTAGGAGTCTTCTGATTTTTTGTTCCTCTGTCCTGATCTTTAGTTACTGTTGAATTTTCTGATACTACTAGAGTAACTGGTTCAACATTTTGTTCTGGTATAGGTGCAACTAGTTCAGTTATGATTATTTCTACTGCCAGTTCTCTCTCATAAGTTCTAATTTGACTTATGTTCTGCTCATCCACTTTGACATTTGTACTCTTCACAATTCTCTGCAATCTTTTGTTATAACATCTATATACTTTGTTTTCATTAGAATAACCAAGAAATATTCCTTCATCACATCTAGGATCAAACTTTCCAATGGAATCATCTCTTTTGAAATAGCATTTACTACCAAAGATTCTAAAATACTTAACTCTCAGTGTATGACCAAATCATAACTCATAAGGTGTCTTACCGATATCTCCTTTGATATGAACTTTGTTGAATTTGTATATCGTCATGCTTACAGCTTCTCTCTAGTAGATATGAGGCAAATTAGCTTCCATCATCATGGTTCTAGCTGCATCCAAGATAGTTATGTTCTTCTTTTCCACAACTCCATTCTGTTGAGGTGTTCGGGGTGCAGACAACTGTCTTATTATCCCATTCTTCTCACAATAACTGTTAAAATCACCAGATGTGAATTATCCACCCTGATCTGACCTTAAGCATTTAATCTTCAATCTTGTTTCTGTCTCAACTTTAGGTGTAAATATTTTAAACTTTGTGAATCCCTTAGAAAAGTAACCCCCATCATTCTAGAATAATCATGAATGGTTAGCATGAAATATCTATCACTATGAAAACTTTCGATTATAGCAGGACCATATAAATCAGTATGAATAAGATCAAGAACATCATTAGATTTGTCTTGTATACTCTTAAGAGAAATCCTGACTTGCTTTCTCATTTGACATTCTTTACATACCGGATTATAGGGCTTTACAATGTTAGGTATATCTCTAACTGCCTTAGTAGAACTGATCTTCACAATGCCATCAAAATTCACATGACACAACCTCTTATGCCATAGCCAACTCTCATCAATTTTTGTAATCAAACATGTCTTCTCATCAGAGTTCAAATGAAAGATATTACCTCTAGTCTATGTACCAGTTGCAATTTCCAAACCAAATCTGTTGATAATCTTGAATTTTCCATCCTTGAACTGTAACTGAAATCCCTTATCCACCAATTGTCCTACACTGAAAAGATTATTCCTTAAACCTTCAACATAATAAACATTATCAGTGTTATTATTATCGTCCAATGATATTGTTCCTTTTCCCTTGATCATGCATGCTTTGTCATTTCCAAATCTAACTAGACCACCATCAAATTCTTGCATAGATAAGAAATTCCTTTTATCTCCAGTCATATGATGTAAACATTCACTGTCAATTTCCCATTCATCCTTGTCTTCAATTTTAGTAGCAAGGGCCTTCTCTATAGGTACCAAATCATATTCCTTGATATCCAAAAATACCCATTCCTTTCCATTTCGGGATCCACTAGCTGAATCTTGTGTCGGTTCATCATCAGAATTAGTCACACCTTCCTCATCCGCATAGTAGCATGATTTGTCTTTGTTTTTCATGTACTTATGCTTGTTGTGATAATCATGGTTAGGCCTAAAAGATCTTCTATCTCTTTTTTTAAATCTTGAATTCCTTTCAGGACATCTAGATGCAAAATGACCTATCTTATTAATTACAAAGCATTTAAAAGGTAAATTTCCTTCTTACTTACTTCATGTCGGTCCTTTAGGTACTCTTTTGGAAACTAAGGCTTCAAGATGCTCAAACTCTTCATCTTCTTTCTTCATATCCCATATTTCCTTCACATATAAATCTTTCCAATTACTCTTACCAGTACATGATTTAGATGCATGAAAAATAGGTTCAGATTTAATAGTTTCAGAAGGTCCAAATTCCTCAAGCTCAAAAAGCTGATAATTTCCCAACCAAGGTATCCCTATTAAAAAAGGTGTTTACCATAGTTGTAAGCTCATTAATTGTAGTAGATTTAATCTTATAAGCTAGTGGCAAAGCTCTTAGTACTTTAAAAACTATTTCATCTTTTCTCAGAGATCCACCACAACATTGAATTCCCAAAACAATCTCATTAACTCTCTCCATAAAAGCAGTAGTCTTTTCATCTTCTTCCATCCTCAGATTTTCATACCATACCTGGTAACCATCAAGTTTAGCAATTTTGATAGTAGGGTCACCTTCATTCAGAGTCTCCAATTTGTCCCATATATCCTTTGTAGTTGATTTGTCAGTTAGTCCCATAATTTGTTAATCAAAAAGTGCACACAAAAGGGCTTCTCTAGCTCTACAATCATTCTCAATCTCTTTATCCAAACCAGCCGAAGGAGGATTGCCAGATGCCAGATTAAATGATGTAACACCATTCTTAGTGATTTCTCAAATCTCCTTTCCAAGACATCTTAGATGAGTCTTCAACTGAATCTTCCATATCCTATAATTTGTTCCATAGAGACTAGGAATTTCTCTTCGAAAAATAGCAGCATATGAACTAGATGAACTTGAACTACTAGATGCCATAGGATCTTCCGCAAGTGGTTAAGAATATGTAGAGAAGACCAAACTCTAATACCAATTGTTAGACAACTGAGATAATCAGAGGATAACTGAGAGACAGGGTGAATCAGTTGTCACTAGATTATAGAACTTTAAGCATTTAAATTGTTATTACCAAAACACATAAACTTAATACCATAATGCATGAACAAAATATGAGAATGATTGATAGAGAATTTAAACATAAACATAAATCATAGAATAGATACCATCCATCCATAACACATGACACCAATATTTTTATGGGGAAAAACCACGGTGGGAAACCTATGCACAGTCAAATAATACTTTTGTAGTAAGTATGTGATTACAATATGAGAGGCTTGTACATGCAGGAAGTCCAACAGCCTAGAGTGCACTGCTCATCACAAAAAGAAGCCTCACTAACTACATAAACATTGAACTAAAATTTGAAAAGAAGAGTGAACTGCAAGTATAGCATCTCCTATGCCTGAGTACAGTTCTGGTTAAGCTCAATACTAGAGGCTTTAAACCTCTCTTACAAACCCAAATCAATCACCTATGATCAACCAAACCTTTTGCATATGATTACAACATTATTCACACATAGATCATCCAATAACCTTGATGTATCAACCTATATGATCTACAAAGAGATCTTACATCATATTTATACCAACCTGGGACCTAAATAATTAGGTCGGCCACCTAAAAGATAATACAATAAATTCATAACATAAAACCATAATCCGATGATCAACCAAGTTGGCTTAGGCCAAAAAAAATGTAAAACAATCATTAAATCCCATCAATAACGCAACAAGAACATCCTCCAACATGTTACAGAAACAGGTCCATAACCTAGATAACACCGGACCCAAAATAGGTTGCCATAAACTAAATCCAACACCACTAATGAACTAGAACATGAACAAGATAACCAATAGCATCTTGAAAGCCATCTAGAAGCCACACCAACACCACTTATCACATGCATCAAAAGATCTTCAACAAAGCTCTATCGATAAAACCCTTACTGGTAACCAAAAGGCTTACTAGAACAAATGATAGCTCCCGAGTCATCAAATCTTAAATCAACTGATTGTGATAGAAATCTGAATAGCATGAATGACAAATCCAAACCAATTCCACAAACCAAAACATATCATATCCTACCCGATCAATATCATAATCAACCACTCTACCGGAGCCAATTAGAAACCAGTGAACAACCAAAACAACCGATGTTGTCATCAATGACAAAACATCTATGCAACACATAATTAATTCCAAATTTCCAACACATGGTCCTTGGATTTTTTCCTAGAACTTTGGGAGAATAATTTTATGATATTATAATGATTAACCCCAAAATATTGGTGGTAAATTCAATTCCTAGGTCGGCCTAAAGACGGAATTAAGTCAAAATTAAGATCTAGGGTTTCATACATAAGAGTTCTCTTTCTTCATTTGAAGTGACGAATCTAAGAATCTAAAAGCAAGTTTTTGGAGCACAAGGAGCCTTCTATGTAGTGAAAGAGGAGCCTATGTGGAATCTTCAACAACATTCAACAAAATTCAAAAACAATCAACAAAATTCAACAATAATTCATCAAGAATTCATCATCAATTAGGAGCCTTGAAGACATGGAAGAAGAATAATAGGAGATCACCGACCGGCAAGTGGCTTGTAACCCTCCCTTAGGGGTTGGGTATGGTTTCATGTTATTTTCATGTCTCTATATGAGCTTCATTAAATCAATTTATATATTTACAAATTCATGCTTTAGATCACTTTGCATCATTGATTTAGAGCATTTACTTTGTCAATTACAAGCATTTGGGGTTTACTCTTTAGGGTTGCTCTAGATTGTTTGCATTCATCATAGGGTCTTGCACACACACAAGATTCTTGCACACACTATTTTACTATACAACTCAACTATTAGTGGAGGTGGAAATCACCAACGCAATGGTTTGACTAAGGTAAAACCCTATATAGCCACCCAAACCTCCCCTTTTCAGTTGCAGGTGCAGGAACAGGTACTCAAAGGGAGTTTCAGATCAGGAAAAGGCACAGAAACCACCCAAAAGTCTCAAATTTGTAGAAAAATGTCAAAGAAATGGGTGTGGCACCCTGGTCCTACCTAGGAAAGTGCTGTGGCACCCTGTTCCTTCCTTTCTATAGTGATTTTTAGTAGGTTTCAAGTTCAGGACCTTCAAATTGCATCTTTCCAATTACAGCTCTTTGTCAGATTCTCAGGGATAGCGGAATGGTACCATGGTCCTAGTCAATTTAGCTTAGTTTTTAGCATCAAGTACACATCCAAAATCCTCTCCCTTTCATACTTTCAGTATCTCAATTTCAGATCTACAAGTTTGTTCAATTTCATGTTCATTTATGCTTCATTCTTTATCTCCTAGTCTAGTTGATCATTCAAACCCTAGTTTTTCTCATCATTTGCAACAAGAGTAATAAAAACCCTAAGAGATATTCCTTGGCTCTCTCTTTTTCACAAGAAGTATCCAAATTGATTTATCTCCCTAGGCTCTTTCATATTCCCAATGTGTTGGCAAAAGTGGGATTAGGTCATAGTCACCCAGTCTCACTTTTCCCACCTCCACACTTTCATTCCTTCCTTAACCCCATTTATATCCTTGAATTCTTCCCTTTCTCTTCTTTTCTATCATTCTCTTATTATTTCTTTCACTTCCCTCTCCATTAGCTTGGTTAGTACCTATTCATTCTATCCTCTCTCTCCCCATATCTATGTTTATCCCTCGCTATATTATTACCCACCTCTCTCCTCCTCTAGGTTTCTCGGCTATCTTATTGTCCACCCTCTAGTTCTCTCCCTCTATCTCCACCTTTATGTCTCTTCTCCTTCACCCCTATCCATTTATGAACTCCCTCCCTCTTTTCTCTCTCTCTCCAAATCTATCTATCTCCTTTTTCCCTAGGTCTTTGACTCCCTCCATGTCTACCTCTCCATTCATACCCTCTTACTCATATCTTTTCTCTTTTATCTATTCCCTCTCTCCATTGTCTTGGCCATCACCTCTCCCTCCTTTTTTCTCTCCCTCTCTCTCTTAAATTTATATGTTTCTCCCTCATTTCCTCTACAACTCTATGCCTCTCTATCCATATCTCATTAGGTACCTATCTCTATGCCCTCTATCTAACTTTCCCCTCTCTCTCCCATCTAGGTATTTAACCTCTCTCTCACCCTCTATATTTCTCATATCTCTATCTATCCCCACTCTAGTTCTCTCCCTTATTCTCCACCTCTCTCTCCCTCACATCTTACCCATCTCCCTTTATGAACTCTCTCCTTTCCTTATCTCTCCCATCACCTCTTTATCTCCCATAAACTCTAGACCTATTTCTCTCCCTCTTCTCTCTATTTATTATCTCTCCCCTCTCTAGGCCTATCCTATACTCTCTCCCTCTCTTCTCTCTATTTCTTCTCTCTCCCCTCTCTAGGTCTATCATATACTCTCTCCCTCTCTCCCTCACCTTCCCTCCTTATATCCATAGCTATCCTTCCTTCCCTCCATCTCTCTTCTCCTCCTATTGTTTCTCTAAACTCTCTCTTTTCTCTCTTGATCACTACCTGCCCCTCCCAACCTCTCTCCAAACATATTTTTCTAATGACACTATATGACCCCTAATGACACTAGAACACCATATGACCTCTAATGACACTATATGACCCCTTAGGACATTATATGACCCCTTAGGACACCATATGACCTCTAATGACACTATATGACCCCTTAGGACATTATATGACCCCTTAGGACACCATATGACCCCTCAGGACACCATATGACTTCTTAGGACACCATATGACCCCTTAGGACACCATATGATCAATTTTAACATCCTAGTACACGACATGACCGCTTAGGACACCATATGGCCCCTTAGGATACCATATGAACACTTAGGACCATCAAGGAAAGATATATCGGTAGGGCTAGAAAATCAGTAAGCAAAGTGGGGCCAATAGATGAACCCAGTTGAGTGGTTGGTTGGTGATCCTATCTAAACCAACACAAAGTTCTAAGATGAGATGGATACCAATAGGGATGCCATGTGGAGCTCAAGTGACAAGCTTGTAGAGGTCAATCAAGTTTTGTGACGGTGAGGTTGTTGCAAAGTTGGTTGACATTTAATGTTGACTGTGACTATTATGGGTTGAGTTGCAGAGGGGTTGCGGCTTGAGGGAGGATGTATCTAATATAATGTACTACTACAATTTAGCATCTACTATGCCAGGTTCAGTATTGGTTTAAGCTCATACTATAACCATAACCTTATACAAAATCTGCCTTAATACTTGCTTATCACTTATTCCTTATCCATCTTCTATCCTCTATCCATATCAAAATGATTTACAAGATCTCATACATATATGAGTCTATGACAAAAGATATTTGCAATTAAATACAATAAACAAAAGGTTTTTCATGTCGGCTGGGGTGTCGGTATACATTATTGTCATTGCCGGTGAAGTGTCTATCAACACTGGTGTCTGTCGGTGAAGTGTTTGCTGATGTCGGTGCCTATCAGTGCCTATGTCTGCTGGTGCCTGAAGGTTTCCTCAAAGTTTCCATCAATGACAACACCTTCAATTCTCCCTAGATTGGGCAATGCCAACAATCTCCCCCTTTGGCATTGATGGCAACATGCATGAGAAAAATCCAAAATCTGTTCCAAAAATGAAGTCCAAAAACTTTACCAAAAATGTGTGCTCCCCCTGAGCAGATGATCTCCTCTAATAGCCATTTTTCTCTGTCCACTACTACCCCTTTGACATCAATGACAAAGGTTGTCAAAAATTGTCAAATGAGTGCAAAATTTCAGCTTGAACTTTGTAACCGGTTGGTTACAATCTGGAATATGTCAACCAAAACCAAGTTTAAGTGTTGTATAAATCTATTACAGTTTGTCATGGTTTCCTCAATTCTCTAGATTGTACCAGTGAAATGATGCATATGCTCCTCCAGTGGCTTTTGTCCTTGAATTAATTCCTCAGAGATCTCTTTCCTCAATGAGATAAGGTTGTCTAATTTAGGACTAAGTTTATGCTTAAACTCTCTGGCTTTTGCCTTGATCCTTGCTTTGTCTTTCTCTAGCTTCTCCAATTTTTCCTCAAAACTAGCAATTTTTTGCTCAATAACTGATATAGGTTTAGATGAACCAATGATATTATTATCTATATCATCTATATCCTTTTGAACTTTGCTTATTTCCTTATCAATGTCCACTGTCAATAGATTTGTCTTGCATGTATCCCTGTACAATTCCTTATACTCCAAAATTGTTGTATTTAGTGTCGGTAAAAGTGTATTAATGTGTTCTGTGCACTTGTTTATTATTTTCTCAAAGAATTTTTCTTTTTCCTTTTCCATTTTCTCTTTGAATGTTTCCTCATTTATTTGATCAACTATCAGTATATTTCCAACAATATATTAAGACAATGTGTCTAACTGACTTAAATAATCATTTACATTATCTACATTGCATTTTGGTGCAATCATCTTAAGAATAGGAATGGTATCATCAATTGCCTTGTAGGCCAATGCATTACAATCAATAATTTTCTTTATTGACTCCATAAGTACCTCTGTCACATTAGTAGGTCTAAATTCTGTCAGTGAAGTACCAGATATTTGGCCAACTACCTTTACAATTTCAGTGCTTCTAGTGGGAGTAACCAATTTGCTTGTATCGACCTCTGGTGGGTCAGTCTAAGTTTCCTTTTCTACTAGCAATGTTTTTGGTTTCTCAGTGATTGTCGGTTGCACTACCTCAATGTGTACCTGTGACTTAGCTAGTTTCTTTGTTGGTTTCTCTGTATTATCTATTGTCAGTATCTCTATCACTGTCTCTATGGGTTTCTCAGTGCTTCCATCAATATTACCAGCAACCATTTCACTGTCCAAGGGTTCCATTGAATGCTCTGTTTTCTTTGCTTTCACTGTTTGTGTTTCAACCTCAATATTTTTTATCAGTTGCTCAATGTTCCTAGTGTTAGCAGCATCAATTTTCACCTTAGTGCTATCCTTATCCACTACAATGTTTACTTCCTGAGTGTCAATATTCATTGTGTATTAAATTTATGACTCAGGGTTAGTATCTGTAGCGTCGTAAATTGTACGCACTTGCTAGGGTGGTACAATTTCACACCTAGTTTAGCACCCGCCTTGGCGCATTTTGCATTTTGCATTGCATTTCCCCCTTTAGCACTTAATTAATTAAATTAATTAGGTCTAAGGTCCTATTTTATCATCTCCCATATCATAAAGTTGGGCCCTTTCATTAAAGTGTGCCCCTTTCATTTTATTCTTCCAATACATCATTTAATCAAAAACCCTGATTAGGTCCTATTTCAAACTTGGGGGCTTGATTTCGGGGGTCAAAACATCTCGAAATCACCTGTAACTTTGGGATTCTCTCTAAAATCATCATATCTGACAGCCCTGAAAATTTGGTGAAAAGTTGTCAAGACCATGGCGCCCGGAGTGCAACACGGTCCCCGACATTTTTCCCAAAATTTTGGGAGCACGATCCAATCATAAAATAAAGCTTAACCCCAAGAAATTGGCGGGATATTCAATCTCTAGGTCGGCCAAAAGTCGAAATTAAGACCTAGGGTTTCATACATAAGAGCTCTCTTTCTTCATTTGAAAGGATCTGATTTTTGGCTTTCAAGGACCTTCGATGGAGCGAAAGAGCAGATCTTTGAAGACTTCAACAACATTCAACATTCCTCTATCAAGCACTTATCAGATTCATTCATCCACTTAGGGCTTGGAAGACATTGAAGAACAATAGGAAATTACCGACTGAAGATTGGCTTGTACTCCTCCCTTCAGGGTTGGGTTTCGGGACTCGGACGACGCCGCAGGTTGCAGATCCGGGAGAAGCAGACTGAGACCGACCTTCCCACCAAATATTAGAGAAAAAGACCAGGACGGGGCGTGGGGCGCCCTGGTCCTGCCAAGATAGGGGCACTGGGCACTCTGGTCCCTTCTAGGTGCCCTGGTCCCTACTAGGCGCCCTGGTCCCTGGGACAGGGGCGCTGGGCGCCCTGGTTCGACAACATTTTCAACATTTTTGACAGCTTTTTCCAAAGTGCAAAAACAGCAGTTTTCGGAGCAGTTTTAGGGGCAGAATCAGGACAGTGGCGCCCGCGCCCCTGTCCCAAACATTTTCAGTCAGATTTTAACTCTGGGTACGCACCTGCATTCTTATTTCATCCTTGTATTTACAGCTTTCCATTGTTTAAGTTCAGTTCTGCAATCTTGTTATTAGTCCATACTTGCACTTTGGGGTTAGGGATTGAACTTGCATCATTTGATCTTCCAATTTCAACAAAGGAATAGAAATCCTAATAGATATCTTGTGGCTCTCTCTTTCACAAAAAGAAGTAGCCAATTGTGCGATATCTCTAGGCTCTTTCGTATTCTATAATGTGTGTCAAAAGGTAGGATTAGGGCATGTTAACCTAGTCTCGCTTTTTCCCCTACACATTTTGGTGAACCCGACGTGAATCTATCATTGCTTCCTCTTGCATTGCATTTGTTAGATCTAGATCTAGATTTAGTGTGTTTTCATTTCATTTTCATTAAAAAGAAAAAAAAAAAAGAGTGTGTTTCTTTGCATTGTGTGTTTAAATTTTATGCAATTTCAAAATGTCAGATTTTTATTTGCAAGATGTTCATATTTGTGATGATTATGAGTTAGATGAAGCTTTAGATGAGTTTTTAAAACCTAAATATATCAAACCTTGATTTTACCAAAAACTCATAAACATTGTTACTATGCCATTTCGTTGTGATGAGAAAGATAAGTTGAATGATTCCTCTCAAGGGTACATTCCTATCAGCTCTTCCACTAAATCTAGTAACATGGTTGTTTTCAATGATCCCTTCTATGAAGAGATATCTCCTTTTGAATCAAGAGATAAACCTTTTAATAGATATGATCATGCTTTATGGGATGATGCCCTTGATGCCTTTGCGTCTCCTAAAAAATGCTCCCTTCATGAGGATCCTTGTGTGCAAGAAGATGACATTATCCCTACAATCCCTAGTGATGGCATTTCCTTTTCCAACAAAATTCCCACTAGAGATGATGAATTAATGATAAATGCTTACCCTTCTCCTAAAGTTTGTCTTACCCATAAGCATCCCTTAGAGAAAGAAGATGAAATAATAAGCACTTTCCTTAATTCTCTCTCCCCTAAAGATCATATTGAACATATTTTGAGGAAAGAGGATGAGTTTAACACATCTATTGATGCTCTCCCTTCTAAGGATGAGGAATTAATAAACAATGTTATCTCCTCTCCCAAAATTAACAATACTTCAAACATTCCTTTCAACCACTTCACTATTTGGGATGAACCATTAGAAGAAGGTGTAGATTATTCTCTCTCCCTTGATAATTTCTCACCTTCCTTGAATCTCAATTATTCTCCCTTTCCTCAACTTGGTTCTACTCATAAGGAAACCCTAGTTCAAAGCAAGATGGTTAACATTTCTTTCAAAGATCTCCCTCTTAAAAGTGAGACTTTAGAGAGTAGTGTTGATCCTTCTCCTAGAGAGTTTATTCCCCATGTAGATCCTTTGATGATAGAGGATGATATGACCTTTCCTCTTCCTACTAGAACATCAATGCTTACCCCTTGTCTCTCTCCTAAAATTGATTTAATCCGTGATAAGATTTTAGTGCAAGAGAAGACTATCAATAATTCTTCCAACACTTTTGTTCATTCCTCTAAACCATCCTCAATCAATTTGATACATGTGAATGAGACACCTAACAAACCTCTCTTCACTGTCCAAGGTGCTTGTCCTTCTCAAAATTCTCAACCTTTAAATAAGCCTATCTTAGTGGTTCAAGGTGGTTATGCTAATGATTCTTTTTGCACTCCTAAGAAACCTATTATTACTGTGCAAGGAGGTTATTCTTCTAAGAGCCCTTATGAGTATGCTAAGCAACTGACTAGAGAGAGTTATCATGCGGTTGCTCATACCTATAACACAAGAAACAATAGGCAACCTAGTCCTCCTCCAGTTATCCCCACTTCACTTCCTCCTTCCCAACCTATTCTTCCTCAAGCGCCTCGTATTTCACAAATGCTTAGTAAGGACTATGATCTCATAGAACAACTTAAAGCTACCCCTGCTAAGATATCCCTTTGGGATTTGATCCAAACTTCTTCTGCTCATCATGGAATGTTACAAGATGCCTTGAAATATTTGAATGTTCCTCCACCTAATACATCTAGTAATATAGTGTCTTTGGTTAACTCTGTGATGAAACCTAAAGCTCAAATTGTGTTTACCCAAGATGAGTTGCCCACTGGTGAAATTCAACAACAATATGATCCCTTGATGATTGTGGTTATCATAAATGACACTGCTATAAGATGAACACTGGTAGATAATGGCTCTGGCCTTAATGTGTGTAGCATTAATCTATTGCATAAGATGAATGTGGATACATCCCTTATTGAGCCTGACTCTCATCCCATTCAAGGCTTTGATAATGTGGCTAAGTCTTCATTAGGTATTATCACCTTACCCGTCACAGTGGGACTTGTTACTTTGCCTACTCCTATCCATGTTATGTCGGGAAATTTAACATACAACTTGTTATTAGGGAGACCTTGGATTCACAGTATGCAAGCTATCCCCTCTACATTGCATAGACAAGTTAAATTCATTTATAACAATAAGACATATACCTTGATAGGCGATACTAATCTTCAGGCTTGTTTGCAAACATCTACTTCCAAAGGGAGTTCTTCTAAGCCTTCCTCTTCTAGTAATGACTCTTTGAACAACATACCTATGGATAAATCATCACCCTCTAATAATCAAAATTCTTTGGATGAGCCTAAAGCTCCTGAAGAAGATCCTTCTAGACTTGAGTCTACACATGAAAAGGCTTTTGATCCTGAGAAGGTTCTCGTGGAAGACGATTGGGGATCTCTTGATTTTAATCCCACCTTTGTAGGTGAATATAGGGTTCCTCCTAGAGATCTTAAAGGTAAAAAGAAGGAAGAAACTAGAGATCAATCAGTCTTACCTGAATCTATGAGCAATAATTTTGTGGCCACTTCTCAAACTTCTTCTCCTCACACCTCTAATTATGAAGAGTTTGATTCTTTGTCTTATGAAAAACCACCTTCTCTTCCTGAAATGGCTGATCGTTATGGTCGTGGTTTTCGCATTTTTGCTAAGCATGGGTATCATGGAAATGGTTGTGGCGCTCATGAACAAGGGATAAAAGTTCCTCTAGAGACTAATTTTCACAATTATGCCTTTGGACTTGGCTATAATCCCTGCAAACACACTAAAGCATCTAAAAGACCATCTCTCAATGTGAATGCTATATTTAGTAGTGATGATGATCTCACTTCAACTAAATCATCTTCTACTTCTATCAACTCTCATTCCCCTCATAAGGAAATCTTGGCAATGAAAAAATCTCTTTATGAATCCCCTCAAATTTCTAAATCCACTTATGAATCTTTATCTCCTATTCATCATAAAGTCCTTTCCTCCAGGGATAAGGCTCTAATAAATTACACTCATCCCTCTTCTAAGAGTTCTTGTGACTTTTCTTCTTCAATTTTATACATGTTTTTGATCTCACTTATAGTCGAGCATTTAGCATGTCATATTCAAATACCTCATTCAATCTATCATGTCTTTAAATAACATTAATGGCTATTGTGTTGCTCATCATTATGTGATATTGGTAGCTCATTTACTGGGGGCTCATTGTCATTCATGATGGTACAATGTCAAGTGCAATCATATTTTTTTTTTTTTTTGAAGCAACATAATAGCCTAATTTTCTTGTTCCTATGGGGACAAGAGTGATTTCATATATCTCTTCTTTTGCTTATGTCCAAATCTCTCCCTAGAAGATTGTGTAAGTCCTTCTCATTGAGGCAATGATCTTTCCTTATTTTTATCTAAGGATCCACTTTTTTTCCTATTTCGTGGATGGTGTGAACTTTATTACTTGATGTTATTCCTTGTAGGCATTTGTTGTTTGTTCAAGGATTCTCTCTTATAGGAGGTGTAAGTCCTTGACTACAACCTCTTTTGCACTTGGTAAAATACATCTATAATGAATTCACTCTCCTAATTGCGTTAAAAGGAGCGTCATCCTTCATTAAGAATCACTTTCACCTCGCAAAAGAAGGAAGTATTGCATTCTTATTCTCTTCTTTGTCTTATTCTAGAAGATGTTATATTTGTCTAGCTCATGGATCACCAATGTGTGTATTCATGCCTTTTTTTCCTTTCTTTTTCTTCTCTTTGCATTTTGTTTCCATGTACATCCTTCATCTTGTGTTAGAGAACTCTCAAATCCTCACACTCTTTGTTGTGTTGAAATTGAGATTTAGTCCTCTTTCTTACCAAATCATTCTCCATTAGTTTTTGATCTCATATCAAATCTTCTTGTGAGCATTTGTCATCAATATTCTTTAACAATTCGAAGTGGTAAACATGATACCCTGTTTCAACTCACTAAAATTAGCAAGCCGAAATAGGGGGGGGCATATAGCTACCCTCAAATTTTCATCACCTTCCTTAGTAAGCATTAGGTGATTTTGTGATCTAACGTGTGTTTTGTAGGGTGTGGTTCCTAACTGTGTACTACAGATACCGCTGGGGGCTTCGTTCGATAGACTTATGGATATATCCTTTTTCAAATAATGTGTCCTTTTCTGTACTTTAGCTTGCATATGCACATAGTGTTCATATGACCGCTAAAGTGGGGGCTAAATGTAGCGTCGTAAATTGTACGCACTTGCTAGGGTGGTACAATTTCACACCTAGTTTAGCACCCACCTTGGCGCATTTTGCATTTTGCATTGCATTTCCCCCTTTAGCACTTAATTAATTAAATTAATTAGGTCTAAGGTCCTATTTTATCATCTCCCATATCATAAAGTTGGGCCCTTTCATTAAAGTGTGCCCCTTTCATTTTATTCTTCCAATACATCATTTAATCAAAAACCCTGATTAGGTCCTATTTCAAACTTGGGGGCTTGATTTCGGGGGTCAAAACATCTCGAAATCACCTGTAACTTCGGGATTCTCTCTAAAATCATCATATCTGATAGCCCTGAAAATTTGGTGAAAAGTTGTCGAGACCATGGAGCCCAGAGTGCAACATGGTCCCGGACATTTTTCCCGAAATTTTGGGAGCACGATCCAATCATAAAATAAAGCTTAACCCCAAGAAATTGGCGGGATATTCAATCTCTAGGTCAGCCAAAAGTCGAAATTAAGACCTAGGGTTTCATACATAAGAGCTCTCTTTCTTCATTTGAAAGGATCCGATTTTTGGCTTTCAAGGACCTTCGATGGAGCGAAAGAGCAGATCTTTGAAGACTTCAACAACATTCAACATTCCTCTATCAAGCACTTATCAGATTCATTCATCCACTTAGGGCTTGGAAGACATTGAAGAACAATAGGAAATTACCGACTGAAGATTGGCTTGTACTCCTCCCTTGAGGGTTGGGTTTCGGGACTCAGACAACACCGCAGGTTGCAGATCCGGGAGAAGCAGACTGAGACCGACCTTCCCACCAAATTTCAGAGAAAAAGACCAGGACAGGGGCGTGGGGCGCCCTGGTCCTGCCAGGATAGGGGCGCTGGGTGCCCTGGTCCCTTCTGGGCACCCTGGTCCCTACTGGGCGCCCTGGTCCCTGGGACAGGGGCGCTGGGCGCCTTGGTCCGACAGCATTTTCAGCATTTTTGACAGCTTTTTCCAAAGTGCAAAAACAGCAGTTTCCGGAGCAGTTTTAGGGGCAGAATCAGGACAGTGGCACCCGCACCCCTGTCCCGAACATTTTCAGTCAGATTTTAACTCTGGGTACGCACCTGCATTCTTATTTCATCCTTGTATTTACAGCTTTCCATTGTTTAAGTTCAATTCTGCAATCTTGTTATTAGTCCATACTTGCACTTTGGGGTTAGGGATTGAACTTGCATCATTTGATCTTCCAATTTCAACAAAGGAATAGAAATCCTAATAGATATCCCGTGGCTCTCTCTTTCACAAAAAGAAATAGCCAATTGTGCGATATCTCTAGGCTCTTTCGTATTCCGTAATGTGTGTCAAAAGGTAGGATTAGGGCATGTTAACCTAGTCTCGCTTTTTCCCCTACATAGTATCCTCATGTGGTGTGTCAACATTCTTAGTAGCCAGTATGTTATCAATCTATACCGGTGGAGTAACCAAAGGTGGTGGTAGGTTGTCAGTTACTTTTATATTTGGTATTCCACCTACTTTACCTTTCCCCTTGTCTCTATCCTTTTGATAAACTTTGAAATTTTTCTTTGGTTTGTTCAACTCTTCTTATTTTTCTTTCTCCACAAAGAAGATATCCCACTTGTCTATTATTTCCTCTACAATTTCATTGACTCTACTAGCCATTAGGCTTACATGTCGGTGTCCACTTGCAAAAACTATTCTATTAGCTTCACTGATTAGTTTATTAATTTCCTCTTTAGAGTTAACCAGATGTACAACTAGGAGTTTTTCAATCTTAAGTTTCTTATCAAGCTCCATAATTGCAATTCTCTTAGCATCTAACCTCCTATACAATTCACTTGGCAAATCATCTACAACTTCTATTAACACTTTCTTGTATATGTCAAGATGTAGAATTATGCTATTCTCAATACTTTCCTTTTCTGCATTAGTGAATGTATTATACAATTTACTAACATTAGCCAAGTTGTTGTCATAAGTTATTTCACTCAATAAGTTATCCAATGGTGGTAAAACCTGTTTTTGTTTCTTCTTAGGTGTCAATTTCTTTGCCAATGGTGTCACTACGTGTTGCTTCTTCCTAGTTTTCTTGGGTGAAGGAGAGGGTACCAGTGAGGGTTTTCTCTTCCTATCAACTCTCTTAAATTTGGTAGGAATTTCACTCTTAGATGATGTACCAATCGGTGAGATATGTGCCTCTGGTTGTAATCCTTCTACGTCACTTTCCTATATTTTGGTTATGTTCATTATGTTTTCTTTTATTTCCTTAACTTGCTTAGTTGCACTCCTTATGTATTTTTCTCTTTTCTTTCTCTGTTTCATTGTTTGTACACCACTTTCTATTGTTTCTGCATTCCCAAAAACCTTTTCTTTTGGTTCTCTAGGTGCCTCTAATAGGGCTTTGGCATAAGTTTCAATAATATTTACATCTGCCTCATACCCCATTTAAGTTATGCATATAGTTCTAGGAAGAATTGCCTCCACCTAGATTTCATCCTTTTTAATCACAAAACATATTTCTTTGTTGTATTTATCTACTACACTCTGTGGTAGTCTTTCCCTTGTTTTCATTTTTGTTTTGAAGGTTTTGAAGTACTTTGTTATATTGTTTTTCTTATCAGTGCCCATGCCGATGAAGATTTCTAGCAATTGTTTTCCTACCAGTAAATCATATCCAAAATCTTTCTTTCCAATACCAGGAACTTCTTTTGTGAAATATAACATAAGACATACCAAAAGATTGCCAAAACAAAAAGTTCCTTTCTTATCACCTTTTATCTTTTTTAGATTATCTATAAATTCATCTTTTAACCACTCACATACATCTATTTTTGCATCATTATTGACCATATCATAAGCACTTTTAATGCAAATACTAGAAACTAGGTTAAGTCAGTTTGCATGTGTGGTCTTATAACCTAGGATCATGCTTATGAATCTAACATTTTCATCTTTAACATCATTTACTCTCAGCGATCTGCTATCATATGTTACTTTTGTTAAGGTCATGACAGTATTATTGGGTACCTTCTTAGTCTTATTAGGCCTATTACTGGTGGAGGGTAGACCTATTACTCCCCTAATTGCTTCTTTGGTGATTTTACAAACATAATCTAGCCAAAAGAATTCTCCATGAACTCTGCTAAGGATAATTCTTACTACCTCCTTAGGAAATTTAGGGATGTCCAAGATTTCCACAAAACTGAAGGTTTCAATTACCTTGTGCTCGAGTTTTACATTTCCATTTTCATCATAGATAACAGTTTTAAACATCTTCAATACCTCCTCAGAACCTAATTCCTCAATATTGCAATGAATGTAAATTCTAAGGTCTTCAGCATAAGCAACATCTTTTGGAATTTTTGAAAAAGAACCTATGGAATCATCTTGTTTCGCTATCTTGAGAATGATCTTAAAAATAGGCCTAGGGTGTTTCACAATTTCCACAATAGTAGGGTTTGCAATACATTCCAGAGCAGAGGAGTAAGCCATTGAAAAATACCTTAAGCTGCCTGAAAAATTCCCCCTACTCTCTCTCTCCTTCCCCCCCTCTCTCTCTCCCTCTCCCCTCTCCTCTCCCTCCCCCCCCCTACTCTCCCTCTCCCTTCCTCCATACCCCTTATTCTCTCCCACCCTCCCCCCCCTCTTCTCTCCCTCTCTCCCTCCCTCCTTCCCTTCTACTCCCCTTCCTCTCTCCCTCCACCCTACTCTCCTCTCTCTCTCTCTCTCTCTCTCTCTCTCTCTCTCTCTCTCTCTCTCTCTCTCTCTCTCTCTCTCTCTCTCTCTCTCTCCCTCCCTTTTCATTCACATCTTTTCTACTACCAATAGCGCATATGGGGTACTGAAACTATTAGTTCACTACCCTGCCATAACTTTTTTAAGGCAAAGGAACGTGTACGCAGTACATATTACTTTTACTCAGCCCATTATTCATTACCATGCAATAACATTTTTTAGGCTTAGGAGTGCGTATGAGCTACTTATTAGTCCAGAATGGGAAAAAAGAATACCATTGGGCTTGTCAACATTTTATGGACTAACAGCGCGTACACAGTTTTTGAGGTCGTTGAAGGCCCCACTAGAACTGTATCTGCACTGCTATCATTGTTTTATACATAGAAGTAAGTGATTTTTTTGTTTTTGCATCATTTCAAATGATTGAATTGTTGTTCTTATTAGTTTTTGTCAACAGTATTGTGATTGTTTAATAGTTTGATTCCAAAAAATAGTGATAAGATGTATATTTATGATTATTTGTTTTTTATGAACTTTTGTTTACATATATATGTAATATGATTCTATTTAGGACAACCGATATAAACCATGGGAAAGAACAAGTGAGGAATGATAGAACAATGAGAGGCTCAAAAGGAAAGAAAAGGCAGCGTATGAAGAAATTGTGTGACATAAGAACAATGGGAGAAGAAGTTATGTCATCTTCAACATCTCAATTTGATTTACCAAATGAATATAATGCACCTAATGCAATTGAAGAAGAGACATTTGATTTACCATTTGAACCTAATGCAATTGAAGAAGATAGCGCATTGAATAATCAATTAAATGATGAACATATTACACCTTCTCTACTTGATGAATTGAGAGAGTACACATGAAATTGGTACGAAACTAGTTTCTTCTAAAAAATACAAGACAGTCACATATGGAGTTAAAGATGGAAAAGATTTGAAGAGATGTGAGCTAGTGAAAAATGATATATTTGTAGCTCAATTTATGAAAATGTTTCAAGAGAAACTAGTTTATGAGTACATAATGCATACACATAGAGCTCGACGGTTAGATGAGAAATTCAAGTTATGTAAGGACACATTTCCTGTTGGCACCATTGTCTCTATTGTTGATTTTGCTGAAAATTATACATTACAACCTCAAAATGAAGTTCAATCCATGTATTATCACTCTACACAAGTTTCTATTTTTGTACATATAGCATTCATGCATGCAGATGATAGCACAGAGGAGGATACAAAGGTTGTAAGAGAGTATCACTTCTACATAAGTGATGATCATACTCATTCATTAGAGTTTGTACAAGGATGCTTCAAAGTTTTCTATGATAGTTTAAGGGAAAGGAACATACGATACAACCGACACTTAATATGGTCAGATAATTGCACCACACAATTCAAGAATGCAAGGATGTTTTATTGGTTGACAAGGATGAATATGACAAGAAGTGTACAACATTTTTGGAATTTCACTGAGGCTGGACATGGTAAGGGAGAGCACGATGGTGCAGGAGCATGTGTGAAAAGAGCCCTAGCTAGGGAAGAATTGAAGTACGAAGGTGGTGTTGAGTTGATAGATGCAGAAACAATTGTGCGATGGTGTAAGTCTACTATGGGTCTAGGTAATCCAGGTACGTCAATGGTTCATAGATATTTTTGGTTGATAACTGAATCTAACATTGAAAACTATCTAGATTGTTGTACAGTTGCAGGATCGAGTGACATGCACTCATTTATGAGTTCAAATTCAAGTTCACTGGTAATTTATACAAGACAGATGGTATGTTTTTGCTCTTCATGCATGTATTGTTTGTGGGAAGAATGTGAACCACAAGAGTGGGTTGACAAATGGTCTTGTAGACCATTGGTTCCCATTGATTCATATCAAATTCCCAAAGCACTACAATTGAGCCAGATGGAGACATCAGTGGATTTTGACCATGGATCCGACCTAGTGGATTTAGGTGATTTTTTTAGTTAATTTTTTTGCAAGTATTCTTTTTGGTTCATTTTGTTGGACATCATACTTTATTTTTGGTATTAATTAACACTTTATAAAATGCAAGTCATGTGTATGCAGTTGTTGCAGAAGAGAACAATGAAGAAGGAACAAATTACTATTTGTGTCATTGTGTTGAGCCTAAAAGAAAATTGACAACCACAATCATTGATGAAGAGGGTATTGAGTACCCAATAGGGTCTATTGTCATGACATGAACATGGCTTCGAAGATACCCTATCAAGAATTCTGATGTTTGCTTGCTTGAGGACTTTGAAACACATAGACATATTCTTCATTTCTCAAACCTTGTTGTTGCAACAAATATTCATTTGATGAAGTATCGTGGTAGACCTCAGAACAAGAATTTATGGAAAGTTCATGAATCTGACCATGAGGCAATACTTGACACAATACAGGTTAGAGCCGATCCTGAAGGCTCACTTGATTGATTCTATAGTTTAGAGTAGAATGATTTTGAGAATTTTGTATAAATCATCGATGAATTGTTCTATATTCATTTTTTGTATATATAAATGCCCATGAGCTGATTTTTACAAGCTTAGGAGCATAGTTTTATATATTTAAATGGCAATGAGTTGATTTGTACATATGTACATGCCAAATTTTGTATATTAAAATGGCGATGAGTTGAATTGCACATATTGTAATGCCAAATTCTGTATAAAATCCCATGAGATGATTTGTATATTAAAATGGTGATGAGTTGACTCGCACATATTGTAATGCCAAATTTTGTATAAAAGCCCATGAGATGATTTGTAATACATTTTTTTGTATAATCAAATAGCCAAGAGCTTATTTGACCATATTTAGAGGCAAATTTTTTAATAATATGTGACAATGTTTTGTGACTATGTTTTGAGTATATGTGATGTGTCCTTGGTCAATCATGAGCATTATTGGTTCTTGTATAATCATGGATAATTATTTGAGTCATTATCGGGTCATAGGGGTCATAGATTGAGACTAGATACAATTTGATCAAAAATTGTCATTGTTATCAAAAAAATTATCAAAAACGTTGTTAAGCAACTTCTACATTGTGTCGGTAGGGTATGACACTCGACGTTCTAGTGCTTTGGGATGCATGATAGGTGCATACCTATCGTAAAACTACCCACTCGGATGTGGTCGTGATGTTGGTTTGTGCACACGATGAACCAAATCAATTATAACCAATCCTGCAACTTTGCATTGCATGCAACTGACAACTTTTGTAGTAGGCAAAAAAATGCTACCAATCAAAAATGGCTCTGAGTCATCAAAAACTGAGAGAGGACATTGTAGAGGAGCCTCACATGACCCCATGAGTTCAAAAGGATTGACCATATGTGTCCTGGATTGGAAGAAATAGTCCGTCAAGTTTTGACAATTTTTTGGACTCAAGGCACTTGAGAGATCACATTGGTACGGTATGACTCTCAACATTTTGGTGCTTTGGGATGCATGAAAAGGGCATACCTAGTGTAAACCTACCCAACTAGATGCACTCATGACGTCAGTTTGTGCACACGACGAACCGAATCAATTCCAGCCAATCTGGCAACTTTGCATTGCATGCAACTGACAATTTTTGTAGCAAGAAAAAAAAGGCTACCAATCAAAAATGGCTTTGAATCATCAAAAAATGAGATAGGCCATTGTAGAGGAGCCTCACATGACCCCACGGGTTCAAACAGATCGACCATGTGTGACTTGGATTTGAAGAAATGGTTCATCAAGTTTTGACAATTTTTTGGACTCAGCGCACTTGAGAGATCACACTGGTACGGTATGACTCTCGACATTCTGACGCTTTGGGATGCATGAAAAGGGAATGCCTAGTTTAAAACTTCCCACCCAAATGCATTTGCAATGTCAGTTTGTGCACACAACAAACTGCATCAATTCTAGCCAATCTGGCAACTTTGCATTGCATGCAACTGGCAGTTTTTGCAACAGGAAAAACAATGCTACCAGTTGAAAATGGCTCCGACTCATAAAAAAATGAGATAGGACATTATAGAGGAGCCTTAGGTGACCCCACAAGTTCAAATGGATCAACCATATGTGTCTTGGATTTGAAGAAATAGTCTGTCAAGTTTTGACAATTTTTTGGACTCAGGGCACTTGAGAGATCGCACCAGTATGGTATGACTCTTGATGTTCCAATGCTTTGGGATGCATGACAGGGGCATGCCTAATGTAAACCTACCCACTTGGATGCACTCACGATGTTGGTTTATGCACACGATGAACAAAATTTGACCATTGTGAGCGTGAGGGTGCTCTCGCACCAAACACATATTGTTGTTTATATTCATATTGTTGATTACATATGCATATATTCATTTAAATTTATAAAAGGGCAGCCAGAAAATACAACAAATACATAATAATGAACTGAATACAAGGAGTTTTGTAGGGTTAATTCAACATTTTAGAAATTTTATCAAATCATATTCCATGATTGCAATGTTTTATATCATATATTTTTGTTGTTTATATTCATATTATTGATTACATATGCAAATATTTATTTAAATTTATAAAAGGACAACCACAAAATACAACGAATACAAAATAATGAACTCAATACATATTTATTGGATCAAATATCGATATTTATTTATATATATATAAAGGCATGTCTGCCAAGTAAATACAAGTATTACAAAAATGTGGCATATGCCTTGTCCAAATCAATATACAATAAAAATGTAGAATATATCTACATGTATTGGTCATTCTATGACCAAAACTAACACTATATGATCCTAAACTTGTGGTGAATCATCAAAATCAAGCCTCTTCGATGCAGTACATGGCTCTGTAGATGGCTGCAAAACCACAATTCAAAAGCCAAGTTAGAATTCTTTTGTAAAAAATAGTTCACAATTAACAACATAACTATGCATTTAACTTTAATTCCTTTGCAATTGAAATGTAGATTACATCATTGGCTGATCTAAGAGCTAATGTCTTTGCTCTCCTCCCCTTGTCACTCTTAGGAGTTTTCTTGAAGGCATACTTAAATGGATCCACATTATGGTCATACCACGAAGGGGTCTATTATAGATTAAATGTACAATTAATACAATGTACTAACATAAATATATCAAAAACACTTAAAAGCTATAATATAGAGAACAATGATGTACTTGTGCCTGAGATGCTTTCCAATGGACTGATCCTAAACTTGTGGTGGATCATCAAAATCAAGCTTCTTCAATGCAGTACACGGCTCTGTAGATGGCTGCAAAACCATAATTCAAAAGCCAAGTTAGAATTCTTTTGTAGAAAATAGTTCACAATTAACAACATAACTATGCATTTAACTTTAATTCTTTGCAATTGAAATGTAGATTACATCATCGACTGATCTAAGAGCTAATGTCTTCGCTCTCCTCTCCTTGTCACTCTTAGGAGTTTTCTTCAAGACATACCTAAATGGATCCACGTTATGGCCGTACCACGAAGGGGTCTATTGTAGATTAAATGTACAATTAATACAATGTACTAACATAAATATATCAAAAACACTTAAAAGCTATAATATAGAGAACAATGACATACCTGTGCCTGAGATGCTTCTCTAATGGACTGAGGATGGCTCACCATCGATGTAGAAATTGACGCTATTACCTATACAAAAAATGTTCAAAGATTAAATACAATAAATATAATGATAAGTATTGAAGGTTAAAAACAATTAATTTTACATATCAAACAAAATTGTACCGAATCTTGAGATGCTTCTCTAGTTCAAGGAGGAGGGTTCGCCATTGATGAAATAGGTATGGATATTTCCTGTATGAAAAAACTATAAGATTATAATATATCACAAGTTCACATGTACACATGCATATAATCATGAAATCAATAAAATAAATTAGAGATACATACCTTCACCCTCTCTTGATCCATCGGTGAATCAGGTGCATTCAACAAATCCACATAGCTCAATGATCATTGTACACATAAAATTGACAAAAAAAACTAATCAATCTACAAACCCCAACTAATACTTGATTTCAACATTTTCAAATAATTGTACAACTCAAAATGTGTTCAATTACCTTCTTCCTATGTTTTGGTATCTTTAAGGAATCCTTTTTCTTAAGATGAGCCCTAGATGCGGAGGGTGTACCCTAAAAAAGAAAAATTAACATGAGATATTAGTACAGATAATAAATTAAACATAATTTTAGCAATCTAAAATGAAATGACTTGCATATTCCATCAAAATAATACATAAAAAGGGTTGTACAAAATATGATACCGTATAGCCTTGTAGGCCAAAATTGATTGCTGAGAGCATGATGTCATCAATCTGGGACATTTCATCCCCTGTCAACACCTACAAACTAGAAATTGGACCAAGCATTAAAGATAGTTAGTATATATGTATTTTTTTGAATTCAAAGTGTACTATTCTATTTTAACATGTTACAAAATTTATACCTCAGGCATTGAAGTTGCAGCTATAGTAACTAGGGGAGGTGTATGGCATACCGCTGCTGCATCCTGAAATGCATATTATTTGTCTCAATTTAAATCAATGTATAAATGAAAATTTATTTATGTAATTACAAATTTAAAGTGACTGATAAATAAAATGCTATGCATTCAAATCAACACACCTATGTCTATGTCTCATGGGCAAACACCATGTCCATCAACCCATCTTTCAATGCAAAATCCTCAACCGTGTGGGCCTGACATCTACTCTCACAAATCATGCACAAATGAGATGAGGATCCATTTGCACTGGCTACATCATCTAATCCTCAGAATATCCCCGAGCAACTAACACACATATGTTGGATGGGCTCTCTGTCACCACCTAATGGCTCATCATCCAATACAATAGGGTGTGCTAATGATGTCCCATGTTGGATGATGGCACTAGTCAATGTTGTGGCTGCTTGAAGACTCTGTAGCTCCATCGACTCTTTCAGCTCTACTGGGACAACCTGATGCACCTTGGGTTTGGGTTCTAGGGGGCAGCGACTCTTCACGGGTAATCGCCTACGGGCTCTAGGTCTATCTTGGGCAGAGCCACCACCTCTACCATGGAACTCTCTCATGTCAAAATAGTTTGGGTGCACATTGAGCAAAAACTCACAATATACTTTTCTCAAAAAATATAATGGAACCTCATAATTATTACAAGGTGGATCATCAAAGACCATCCACCACCTCTGCCAAAAAAGATTCTTCATCTGCACATTGGTACACCAATGTATGGGAAATCTCTTTGCATTAGAAGGTAATGACTGACCAGTTTTGGGATCAATGAAAAGGGCACATATTTGTTGTTTACTAATTTTTTTGTTTTTTACTCCATCGTATGATAGCCCATTGGCATAGAATTGATGACACCTATCCCTAAAGCTTCCCGATTTGGTAATTTGTGTGGAAACAACTATGGCACCACTAGCTAATGTTTCTAGGCTAGTGGCGAGGGATAGATGATGATCAAGTTTAGAATTTTTCAATTTAACAATCATTCTATTGATTTTAGACGTATTTTGTCCTAATTGATTAAGTAATTGCTCCTGTGTTTCGGGTGTGCGGTCAAAAGGAGGAATTGGGGGTTGTTCTTGTATGTTTTCAGGAGGTGCATTTGGTTTTTCTTGTGGGTTTTAAGGAGGTGCATTTGGTTGTTCTTATGGGTTTTAAGGAGGTGCATTTGGTTGTTCTTGTGGATTTTCAGGAGGTGCATCTGGTTGTTCTTGTTCTGGATTAGAAGAATCTGGTTTTTGAAACAAAAAATGAAAAAACGTAATAAAAATTAATGAAATTAAATTCAAAATGTAAAAAATTTGAACAAACGGGAAAGAAAGACAAAAATAAACAAAAACTAACCTTGATCTATATCTTGGAGGACAAATATAGCACCCCATTCATGATTTAGAAGAAAAACTGGGTAAAAAATGAAATAAAAAACATGTTATTCATGAGTAAATGAGACCTAGTTTTTTTTTAAAAACTTTTTTTACCAAGCACCGCATACATGGTTATATTTGGATTATTAGCGCGTACGCACTCATTCCTATGAGCAGCACGTATGTGCTCATTTTCCTAGGTGTAGCACATACGCGTTCATTTTCCTAAAAGTAGCGCATACGCACTATCTTCTCTAGGCTCGAGAAGAACAAACCTAAGCGCGTACGTGGGAATTTCAAATTTTAAAACCGTGTATGCGCTGCTTATTTTTCCATGTTTTTTTTGGGTGGTGTCCACTTTTCTGACCACCATCTTTGTGCACATACTCGGTAGTCATCCCATACTAGTTGACATCAAAGACAACACAATGCGAACAATAACACAGAAAGTCTAACTAGATCAAAATAGGACCACCATAACAACACGTTAGCCAATGCAAAGTCACCAAACACTTAGAACACAATCAAGAAGCACCTTCAGCATGATAGAAACCAATTCCATAAGCTAGACCAAAATCATTTGACCAAATCATCAAATATCACTTATCGGGAAAGCTAACTAGTACCAAGAAATATCAAGTGGGAGCATAAGCGATAGTTACTAGAGAACCAAAACATGAACCAATAGAATATGTCAAGTATATAACCATCCAGAATAAGAATCCAAAACTACATCCAAGGATTTGATCATACTGGATCAAAATCATAGCCAAAACCAAGATAAACACCAAGACTAACTAGGATAGGTCCAACTGGGATATCCTACAATCAGGATATAGTATTAACATCAATGACAACACTTAACCAAATCTAGCATATTTCCAATAGAGAGAAGGAGAGGGAAGATAAAGAGTGTGAGATAAAGAAAAATAGATAGGGAAGAAAGAAGGGAGGAAGAGAGAAAGACAAAAGTAGAGAGAAAGATTTATGAAGATGAATAGAGATAGGGAGTAAGAGAAGAAGAGGTATGGAGAGAGAGAGAGAGGTAAAGGGTGGACTATTAGGATAGAAAGGATAGGTAATAACCAAGAGAATGGAGAGGGAGGGGAAAGAAATAATAAGAGATTGATAGAGAAGAAGAGAAAGGGACGGAGTCAAGGATAGAAATGGGTTTTAAGGAATGGAAGGTAGAGAGGGTGGGATATACCTAGAGAGGGGAGAGAGAATTGAGAGAGATAAGAGAGGGAGAGAGATAGGTCTAGAGTTTGGGAAAGATAAAGAGAGTGAAATATAGAGTTAAATGCTGATAATAGGAGCATGTTGATTACTGAAATTTAACTAAGTCTGAAATTTTATGTGATCCTCTAAAAACTATAATCTACATTATGACTTGTAGAGATCTAAAACCACTCTCAAACATCCTAACAATATATACATAAAATATAAGAAATATAAAAGACAAAGAGAAAATATAACTTATACTTAAATGTTATATTTTATGTATATATCCTACTGAAAAACCAAATGGAATACTAAATGAATTGCATACAAGCCCATATTACTAATTTGACTTTATGTAAGAAAAACCCATACACGTTTTTACTTACTAAACATAACACGTATGTGTTTTTTATTACTAAACATAGCGTGTACAAGTTTTGTCTTTTCAAAAACCTGTACGCATTTTTAACTTTTTAACTTTTAAAAATGTGAATGCGTTTTGACTTGGATTGTCTTGGATTTTGGCTCAGTTATATGAGCCTTAATGCAAACAGTTTATTTAAATTTAAAAATAACCCGTACGCATTAGTAGTTTTAAGAAGTTTTTTTAGAGGGTGTCCACATTTTTGCACACCATCTTGGTGCACTTACCCTTGTCATTTATGTCAAACTTGTGATTTGAATGTTCTTTAAGTTCAAATGTATCCGAATGATGTTCTTTGGGTCATTAATGTTGTACATTGATGTAGAGTTTCTATATGGTTCTGTAGAAGTCATGCAATTGCATGATGTATGTCTACAGATGTTTTTAATGATAAATTATGATATGTTATAGTGTTTCCGGATCTTTGTTGGTATTGGAAGTGAACCCATATAAAGTTTCAATTAAATATAATTGTTTTGGTGAATAGTCTAACATACTTTTTGGACTAGTATGTGACAAATAAATATCAAATGGTTATGTAGTTTAAGAGTAGTCTTTGTAGATGAATATTCTTTTTATATCTCATTTTTTAGGTGATCAAGTGATCTACAATTGAAGTTAATTTAGTTTGAGTTCTAGATAGTGTTGTTACAATGTAGTAGTATAGAGGAATGTCTTGCATTCCTTAGTTATTAGTTGATAGAGTGTCATGGATGGTAATTTTGTGCTCCTTGATGTATTATGTTTCTTCCTTGGTCATCTACAAGTATATTTGGTGGTCCACACTAAATATTCAGTTCATTGTAGTAGCATGAGTTAATTGTGTCATCATTTGGGGCCAACTCTTAGTGTTGGTCCATGCGATAGTGGTCCACATTGAATATTGAGTTCATTATAGTAGCATGAGTTAATTGTGTCATCATTTGGGGCCAACTCTTAGTGTTGGTCCATGTGATAGTGTTGCTTGTAGATAGGAATTCGGAAATCATCAAAGCAATAACAAATTGGACTAGCTCAATCACTAAAACTAAAATGCAGTGATAACAATCCTAAAAACATTCAATGAAAACATGAAAACAAGACATTCAAAATGAGATTTAAGCAAACCAAATGTAGATGTCTCCTTCATGTGGCTCCATTGTCCTTCTTTCTCATTCAAATTGCTTAGTTTTGTGGATTTCACCTACAAGTGCATACACATGAGATGAAAACAAGATTGACAAGATAGCATGACAACATAAGGGTACTAGAAGTGTAATTGATTCGACCAGGGACTTTGATTGAAGAAATTCATCCAATTTATAGACAAATTGGAGAAAAGACAAGAATAGCATAACATTGATATTAGAGGCAATTGATTTCAAAAATGGCACAATTGAGTGGAAAGAAGAAGGTTATGACACCTTCTATGTCATGAATTATGACATATTGCCAATGCAAAGGTTAGAGGACTAGAAGCTTATGACATCTTGCTATGCCAAAAGTATGATGCATGAGAAATTCATGCTTCCACAGAAGCACAAAAATAGGGAGATACTAGAGAGAAATTAATTAGGTGGAAATTGAACTTAGGAAATTAGAAAATGAGGAAACTAGAAATTATGAGAAATTAGAAATTAAGGAAATTAGGAATTAGGAAAATTAGAAAATGAGGAAATTAGGAATTCATCAATTAATTCACACAAAGAGAGGGAATTAATTAGCCAATTAAATAAATATTTAATTGTGACAAGAAGACTTAGGATAAATAAATTATTTAACCTAGAGGAAAAATGCCAAACAAGATTAAATGAATAAATCATAAAACCTTAGAAGATGAATTAGAAATGCAAGGACGACAATTAGGTCTTGACAAAAGATAATTAATGTCAATTTGATTTAATCATGATTTTGAATTGATAAATGATTTTATTGATAAATGATTTGATTGATAAATGATTTGATTGATAAATGCACCAATTGACGAGCAACAATGACTAATTGATCCAAATTGACATGATTGAGAAGGACAACGATCGATGTCAAATTGATCACAAAATGACTAAAATGACAACAATCGATGACAAAATGGATTGCAAAATGAAAAGATTGGAAATGACCACAATCGATGACAAATCGATTGCAAAATGACAAGATTGAAAATGACAACGATCGATGACAAATCGATCGCATGATGATAAGATTGAAAATGATAACAATCAATGACAAATCGATCACATGATGACAAGATTGATAAGAGGACAAAACCCTAATTCCATCATCAATTAGGACTGACAATGTCAAAATATGCCAAATGAGCATCCACATTGATGTGACAGGATAAGATCGACCAAAATCATGACTGAAGATTGTTATCAACAAGACCAAATTCAAAAGCGAGACAACTGAAGAATGTAGAAGAAGGACTCAATGCTCACAAATGATAAAGATCAAGTGTGCAACATAGAAGAAATGTTAATGCGATGCAAAAAAACCTAAAATAAGGCAATGCGCCAATGTTAAAGTATGACTCCACAAGCATTGACCATTTTTAGATGTCTACATTTTGCCCCTCTTTGAGACAATGCGATTTCAAGCATTGTTTCAAAAAACAATAATGAAAATACCCCAGACAATAATAATGACATATGCATGCCCCCTCAAGGAATTGGCCGGAAATAGCTAGAAAAGAGGCCAATTGATTGATAAGAATGATAGAAAATGGTAGGTTCGAACAGACTGCCAAGACTGATGGAAGAAATGTTAGTAAGCAGAAATTAGACAGAGGATAGTTAGAGATGAAGGAAAACTTGCTTTCACAAATGCACATAAGTAGGTGAGAACCTTTATTTAATGTAGCAAAGCGGATGTAGAGCATCATGGCATTGAAGGCCAGAGCTGGAACACAACCCCTTTTGCAAAAGACAGACACATTGCACACAAGGAATGAGTGAAGCATCCTAGGGTGCATACATCAAGGGTTGAGGTATGTGCAACATTCACAAAGCGAACGTACTTATCACAGACACCCAATGATACAGTTGCCCTAGTTTGTGATAAACATTCCACAAACATCAATCACAACAAAAAAGAAAGGGACCATGAACCATCCCGATCACTCTAAATCACTCAGTGACATCATCGAGCAACATAGGAACATGATCGAAGAGAAATCAGTAAATGATAAGACTCACTAATTCCAACAAGTCAAACAAACATCTTGATCTTCATTGTCAAAAGTTGAAAGTTCTGATAGGACGATCATGCTGTCTGGTTTCAAAGAATGTGGTACCCCATCTAAGACAAGACACAGTCTGGTTTTGAGTATACCACACCCTATATAAGACCCATGATAGTGGACGAGTGATATTGATGTTGATGTTCGATTGATAAGACAATTTTAATCAGTTTGAATGTCTGGTTTGATTGAAAAAGTTCATCTGTTTATGCATGAATTCATTAAAGCACAATGTTGTGATTAATTGTTGTTGGATGCATGCTCAGCGATCTGTCTATGCACAAAGGGGATATATTATGTTTTGCTTGTCGAGTGTTTGCAATTTTTTTTTTTGTTTTTGTCATTCTTTTTAGTACTTTTTTTTCAGGACATTTTTCAATTTTTTTTGGATTATTTCAGGACATTTTTCAAATGTTTTTGGATTATTTCTGGACATTTTTCAATTTTTCTGGATTATTTCAGGACATTTTTCAATTTTTTTGGATTATTTCAGTGATTGATTATGACAAGGGGGACACACCCAATGCACATCTAAAAGACATATATAGAAACAAGGACCAAAACATATGCACAAGAAATGGAGCATGCAAGACATTGATGTTGACCAATCACAGGCCTGAAACAGAACATTGGGTTAG